>NW_003803876.1:34291-39587 GCF_000255335.2 Galendromus occidentalis
CGATATCCTGCAGATGGGTACTTCAAAATTAAGACCAATGCGGAAAACAAAGTCGACCGCTACAGAGCGCGTCTCGTTGTCCGCGGATTTAAACAAATAGAGGGGATAGACTATCAAGAGCTATTTGCCCCGGTTGCCCGCGTTGACACCATCCGCACACTTCTTGCCATCTGCGCCTCGAAACGCCTTAATTTACGGCAATTCGACATTACTACAGCCTTCCTTTATGGCAACCTGGACGAAGAATTGTATATGTCCCAAGCTCCTGGATTCGATGATGGATCAGGAAGGGTATGCCTTTCGCAAAAATTCAGTCGTCTGCTACGCCGTCGACTCAAGAAGTCGCTCCTTCCGCTATCGTGCTTTTTGGCTCAATAACTGGTGCCGGAACCCGTGCTGCTGTTCTCGGTGCGTGGTAGTTCTGTCCCCACTCCGATCGGTGATCCCTGTTTCTTCCCTCGAGACTCGTTCTACTCGGGAGCATGGAAATCGTCCCCGATGGACCAGCTGGTGATGCGCCAACGTGCGCCTCTTGCCTGAAGCGCCTTCACGGAAACAGTAAACCTGTTCGTTGCTCTCGCTGTTCCTCAAGCACCCACGGTACCTGCATACCTCGTTCTGATGTGTTCTGGACGGACCCAGAGGCGAGGAGTAGTCATTTCGCCTGCCTCCTTTGCCAAGAAGAAGCGGCATCCCACACATCTGTCGGTTCCCCGTCAGTTTCTGGAACTCCGGGCAATGCCGGACACGGCGAGATGACGAATGTTTCGACCCTTAGTACTCCTACTCGCTTAAGAGCGCCCGGTACTTCCCCCGTCCTCGCCCCTCTTGGGCAGCGCTCACGCTGTCACCCCGACCGTGTGTCCGATCCCCCCCGGCCTCGTGCGTCTGGGCAATCCTCATCTGAGCCCTCCGGCCAATATCTTCACTGTATGCATTGCGGCTGTCTCTATGCTCATGGTGAACGTTTTCCGGCCTGCCCGCTGTGCTCCTTCCTTCCTACCATGCTGGGAGGTCTGCAGGCAGACCTTGCCCGGTTGAGGGGCTATTGGGGCTCATGTGAGCGTGGACTCGATGATCTCGAGGCTCGTATTCTAAGACTGGAGTCTTCTTCCGCTAGGGACCCCTTATCAGGCGCCTCTGGTGTACGCCTCCTATGGGCCCTGGTCCTTCCGCCATTGATGGTCAGCTCCTGATGCAGCGCTTGGATGCCGCACTGGGTGAGATCTCTGACCTTCGTCGCGAAAGCCTCCTGCTGAGGCAGCGACTCTGCCGGTCGACTGATCCTGAGAGTGATCTACTGCCTGTCCGCGATAACTCGCGGCTGTGCGCCCGCGACACGTCCGTTTCTGTATCAACTGCTCGTCCTCCGGTCGCAACCGCTAACCGACGTGTGATTGCGCCCTCAACTACCGGTTCCGCTCCCAATCCAACAGCTCCGCTCGCCCGTACAGCTGATGTTGGCGGTGCTGTCATGGAATCTTCTCGTTCAGTCGATGGCTCGATTCGGGCTGCCCCTGCTGCTGCCCGTGCGCATCGCCCCATATCGGGTGGCTGTGGGGCCGATACTAATTTACTCAGAGCCGCTATTCGCCGCCCTAGCATCCCTGCCACAAGTGTGAGGATCTTTGTTTCCCGAGTGGATCCCTCGGCTACTGCGGCTACGATGCTCAGCTATTGTCTCACGATCTCAAGTGATATCATCTCTGTCGCCAAGTTCCACAGTTCTGCTCCGCAGACCTACTCTTCCTTTGTCCTGCACGTGCCGAAGGACTCCTCTGATGCTTTCCTCGCCCCCGAAAATTGGCCCACTGGTGACGTCTTCAAAGTGTTTCTGGGTAGAGTTTTTGATGATAGAATCCTAGAGACTGCATTTTCTTCAACTGGAGCCACCGTCACCGAACCTGACCCGGCTGCTCCCCCGCCCCAATCAGTACTGAATTGCCGTACTCTGGCTCCCTCCCCGCTGATGGTCATGAACCAGGAAATTGTGATGATTGACTGCCGTGCAGGAGTACCTCCGCGGGACCTCCTCTCTCCCCTGCAGCCTCTGCCCCGGCTCGTCTTCGCATCATTCATCTCAATGTCAGATCTATTCGCCAAACGCACAAGTTTGATCTCATTGTTGAGTTATTTGCAAAGACATATGATATTATCTGCTGTTCCGAGAGCTGGCTCACCCCCACCGAAGCCCCTGCTTTCCAGATCCCAGACTTCACCCATTATTTCACCTGTCGCAGCACTCCCTATGGGGGTGTCTCTGTTTTCGTCAGAAACTCTCTCAAGGTTTCTGAACATTCCTCTGCTCAGACTCCTGATGAGCGCGTACAATTAGTACTCGTCAAGATCGATCTCGGTGCGCACGCCCTTGCTCTAGTCTCATTATACTCCTGTGACGTTTCTCAATCCGTGAAGCTAACAGATCTGCTTTCTGACCAGCTTCCCCGTCATACTCAACCTCTCGTCCTTGTGGGAGACTTCAATGTAGATCTCCTCTCTGACCGACCCCCTCCATCTTTCATTATTGCCATGCAGCGCCCCAATCTTATTCCCCTCATCCGAGGTGTCACTCGACCCATCTCTCGGACATGTCTTGACCACGTCTGGATCTCCAATGACGGAATACTGGGTCCTTTCGACGCTCGCATTCTCTCTGACTGCCTAGATTTCTCAGACCACTTCCCCGTTACTGTTTCGCTCCCGATCTCCAAGCCCCTTCCAAATCCATCCTCCTCGCGCTCAATACGTCGTATCTTCAGCTCGTCAAATTACCGCCGCTTTTTCCTCGCGCTCTCCCGTTCCGCAACCTGTACTGCCTCAATGACACGGACGCCGCATACGCTGTTTTTCTTCCGCCCTCTTTGATATTTATGACCACTGCTTCCCGGTCGTCCCTTTTGTCAGGCGTAATGGAAACGGTACCTGGTTCTGCAAGTCCTTGGTCCTTTCTCGTAAGCGTCTCCACTCGTGTGGGTAGAGATTCTTCAAGCTCGGCATTCTAGCGGATAAGTCCCGCTTTCATCGCTTGCTCAGCAGTTATCGCTCCCTGATCTCCAGGACACGGAGGCGGTACACCTCCTCTATTCTTTCCCGTTCCCGCTACTCGCCTGCTAAGCTCTGGCGTCTCATAAACGACTCCTGTGGTAGACGCAACAGCTCACGCTCCCGCCTTCCCTTCCTCTCCGAAAGCACGACTGACTCGGTCTCTGCGCTTGATTCTCTTTGCTCCTACTTCTCCAATGTTGGTGCCGCAACCTCCTCCGCGTGCCCTGCTCCTCGCGCAGTATCAACACTCTCCTTTGCACAAACGTCTTCTTGGACATTCAGTATAAACTACATCGATCCCCTCTCGCTCCAATCAATCAGTTCCGGTATCAAGGCCACTTACGCCCATGCCATTTCCACTGTTCCTCCTAGGGTCATACTCAACTCCCTACCCTTTCTGTCTATTCCAATAGCATTCATCTTCAACCTCTCCATCAGACATGCCACTTCCCCTCGTCCTTCAAGGCTGCATCCGTTGTTCCCATCTACAAAGGTAAAGGTGCCGTTGATGATCCCGGCAACTACCGCCCCATCAGTATCACCTCCTTCCTCTCTAAACTCCTTGAGAAATGTATTCTGGCTCAACTACTCCCCTCACTTCTTCAATCGAACCTACTATCCCAACACCAGCACGGTTTTCTTCCGCATCAATCCACCGAAAGCGCCCTTCTGCAAATCAAACAATTCATTGTTGATGGCTGGACTGCTGGATGTCAGGTCGTTGCGATCTTCATTGACCTTGCTAAAGCTTTTGACAGTCTCGATCATGCCATCCTCATCACCACCCTCCGCTCCCTTGGTCTCGACACCCACTCCACAGATTGGTTTGCTTCGTATTTATCTGATCGTACGATCCAGGTCACTTCTGTTGGTCACTCGTCCTCCTCCCTGCCCGTTACTCATGGAGTGCCGCAAGGATCGGTACTCGGTCCTCTGCTCTTCATAATATATATCAACTCTCTCCTTCTCCGCGCCAATTCCCTCTCGCTCAATTTCGCTGTAGTTTCATACGCCGACGATACCACTCTCCTTTTTCGTCTTCCATCGTGATTCCCTATCATCTGACCTCGATGAGCTCAACTCACTTCATCTGCTGACCAGCGACCTCTTCCGCTCGCTCCGCCCTTGCCATAAACGCTGCTAAGACTAACGCCATCTGCTTTCGGCCTAGGGGCTCCAAGAATTTCGTCCCGCTTGATTCGATTCTACTCGATGGATTCCCCCTTGCCTTCTCCGACACTGCTGTCTGTCTTGGAACTTCCCTTGACATCTCGCTCAACTGGAGGAGTCATACTGAGCGTCTGAGACGCAGGCTCGATTCGTTGGTCCACTGCCTACACAGGCTCCGTAGGCTCGGGTTTGATCGTTCCATGCTCCTTCGTGTCTACCACGCCCTCATTGACAGCTCAATTCTGTACACAATCTCGGTTTGGTGTGTACCTCCTGCCACCTCGATCCTCCAGCCTATTCTAGTCGCCCAAAAAAATGGTCTTCGAGCGGTCTTAGGTCGACCTCCCCGGTCCCCCATCTCTCATCTCTTCAAAACATACTCTGTATTAAGTGCTCACAATCTCTACATTTACCGTGTTTCCTGCCTTGCATTCCTGTGGGTCCGACGCCCCCATCTCTTCCCTCTATCTTTCCTCCCCTCTCCCAAAAAATCAGAATCTGGCAGAGCTGCGAGAATGTATATTATTGAACAACCGTCCGTTTGCTCTCAATTTTCTCTCACATCCCCCTCCTATCAACTGGGTGAGGTCTGGAACGGGCTCCCATATGATGTTAGGGCTTCGGTTAGCTACCCATTGTTCAAGCGTAAACTCAGAATTTATCTACTCTCGTTATAAGCATTGTTTCCTATAATATGCGGCCCAGGCCTGCGGGACTGCCTCATGAATCTATCATGTGCCAGTCTCACCCCAATTCCGGTAAATAAATGAATGAATTAAGTTTGGATTTATTATCAGAGAATTGACTTAATTTAAATTGAGAGTTCGGAGAAGGCTAGCAACCCAGGAAACCAAGTTCCCCGAGGGCCCCCGACTGGAAGACTCCTCCCGCGATGAGTCTCGCGTTGCCTCGCTGTACCTCGATGGCGATTCGTTGTCGAATGAAAACGATCGCTCGAGGATTCCCGTCTCTGCACTCGATTCTCCTTCCAATTCCTTCACGAACTTGAGGGCGTCGCCACCCCATACACCAGTGGACTCAATCACGAAAGGAATCATCAAGAACTCGCCGCGGAGCGACT
>NW_003803877.1:0-1383 GCF_000255335.2 Galendromus occidentalis
TGGGCCGCCATCAATGGAGCAGTGGCCGGGAGTGCCCCCGCAGGGGAGTCTCCCTTCCACTGTGTGGAAGGGGAGCACAAGTGAGCTCGACGGCCTTATCGGCTCGGGGGGAATTGACGCCCCCGGGTCGATTTTTCCGGCGGACCAGCTCACGTGCAGATCTGCGGGTCTGCACGTGATCTGCGTGAGCGTCATGGATGCTGCATGCATCCTGGGAAAAGATCAAAGGGGGGCCTTCGGGCCCCATGTTCGAGCTGTCCGGGCGCCCCCAAAGGCGCTCGGGCAGATTTTGTTATATTTCGCAGACATAGATGTCTGCGCGAACAAAGAATGGTTCATTGAAGTTTAATTCAATGTCTCTTGTTTCAGTTTAGTTGAATATGTGATAACTTGACTATCCTTGGGGGGAGAAGCTTGAAGGGAGGAATTGAGTCTGATTTCACCCACCCTAGTTTATTGGCGATAACCTGACTTGGACTGCAAGACGATCGTACCGACGTGTACGACGTCTCGCTATAGACTGACGTCATTAGCCCCGGAGATGACGCTCATGCAAACGTGCACCTGACTACAGACGTCCCTGCTACATTCTGCTTCTGACATTCGACCACTGCTACCGAATTTTGATCTCCCGATCAACTTGGATTGCCTAATCCCAACTCTGGTAGATGGTCTGACTGAATGCCTAAGCCTGAGTCTATGGAACGCCTGGTAATACGTACCTAGTTGAGGACACTATCTAGCCGAGTTGAGCACTCAGTCTCTCCTTTCCCTTATTTATTTTTGGTTGGATATATAAAAAAAAGAATATATGATTATTGTTCATACAGCCGACGTCTTTCTCCTCTTGCTACGTAATTTGCGCGTGGCCTCGGTGGCATGTCCTCCAGCTCGGGTTCCTCGTCTGTTTCTGTTCCATACACCGGTATCGACCGTTGTATCCTGATTTCCGATCGACAGAGAGGACAGCATTCCCCCATGGCTCCCTCTGTGACCCATCGGCACAAACAACTCCAGCACGATAAGTGGCCACATGTAGTCACTACGGCGTTCTGCGCTTCGCCCATACATACTGAACACTGCCATCTTGCGGACACTGGCGGTTCCCTGACCTGCCCCTGAGCCTGCGCCTCTTCTTGTTCTGCGGCTACTCCTTCTTCGACGAATTCCTCATCCTGCGGCTGCATCTCTACCCGGGCCTGATCTTCGAATTCCGCCGGAACGTCCTCTATCACTGCCGCTGCGATCGGTTCTTCCGGCTGTATCACCTCCATTCCTGCTGCTCGGTCTGATTCTTCTCGATTTCCGTCGACGTCGGACCGCTCCGAAGCTGCTCGAACCGGTCTGTCTCGAAGCCTTTGAACGTAAACTTGGACCGACACT
>NW_003803878.1:0-5671 GCF_000255335.2 Galendromus occidentalis
ACTCTGCGTCGTGAACGACCCGCAGCTCAGAACATTCAATGGCCCGATGGGATTATCGACGATCGATCTGTTCGCGACGAACCTCCCACTCGCAGCCGTGAGGTTTGGAGGAATCAGTGTGAGCCTGGCCGAGGGAGAGCTCCTGTCGACACACTCGCCGATCTCGATACAGATCCGAAACATCGCCATGGGGAGAAAAGAATCGCTCGGAGCTCTACCTTCACGCCAAATCGACGTTAACAAGTTGGGAGCTCACCTCGCAGTCATAGGCAATGATCCACTGATAGTGGGGGACGCAGACGTCAACACGCTCAATAGAATTGCAACGAGCATTCTGAAAACCTGTGCCTTACCGAGGAAACCCCACAGGGAGCGACAATGGTGGAGCCCCGAGTGCACGAGGACCAAGAAAATCATGATCCAACTCAAAATCTTGAAACAGCATCACGAATACATGAGTCCACTGCTAGCCAGAACGAAAGCACACTACAGAAGAACTCTCAACAAAGCGAAACAGGAACACTGGTTGGAATATGAAAGGAGAATGGTTGCACGCGCTACGCAACTCCCATACACCTGGTTGAAACTCATGAGCACTCCTAGGCCGTCCTGTCCGGTCAACCCGAAAGATCTGAGAAGGCACTTTGAGGATATGCTGGCGTCAGTCGATACAGTACCATCGGAAACTCCGCAATATTCGGCCGTATGGAACGAACAAGAGATGCTGTATAGAGACGAAATCGAGAGCCCATTCACTGTTACCGAAATCTACGAATCAATCGCCCGGCTCCCCGCGCACAAAGCATGCGGCCCGGACGAGGTTTACAACGAACATATCAAGCGGTCGTTGGGACTCATCCCGACATGGGAAAAACTATTCAACAAGTGTTTAGATTCTGGTACCCTCCCCAGCGAGTGGAGTAATGGCACGATGATAGTCATCCCAAAGTCCAAGGGTAGCCCCGCAGACCCCAATTCGTGGCGCGGAATAACGAAAAAGAGCAACATATTGAAACTCCTGTCCAGGTTGATCCTCGGAAGGCTGGTGCCGTTCCTGGAGACTAGAGGCATCATTCCAGACCAACAACATGGGTTCCGTGAAGGTAGATCAACACTGAGTGCATGTGAAATACTGATGCGAGACATCCGGAGCTCTCTCGACCGCCCGCCGCATCACATGCACGCCGTATTCATAGACTTCAGCTCAGCATTCGACTCAGGATCCAGGTCCCTGACACTGGAGATACTCGCCAGGGGAGGCGTCCCGTCGAAGCTGCTCGGTCTGTTGAGAGCCATTCTTCAAAAGAACCGAATTGACATCGACGACGGCGTCACGTTGTCGACAACAGTCGAACAGACCAACGGTTTCGCCCAGGGAGAAAATACGAGCCCGATACTGTTTTCAGTATTGACTGGCAAGCTACCCGAGACCATAATCTCAAAACATCCCTCAGTCAGGCTACTTATGTTCGCTGACGACATCGTCATGTATGCGACAGAAACTTATCACCTCCAAAATGCATTATGCACACTGCCCAGGAGTGTCAAAGAGCTCGGACTATCGATCAACAAAACGAAAACCGAAGCAATGAAATTCAGGCGAGGAGGCCACCTGGCGAAAGAAGACAAATTGCACCTCAACCACAGCGAGATAAAATACGTGAACAAATTCACGTATCTCGGTATCACGCTGACTCCGACCGGCTCAAGTTTCACCAAGCACATCGATGAAAGGGTCAGAAAAGCGCTCATAGCGTTTGCAACGATATCCTCGCCCCAGAAGCTTTCACTCCCTACGGCGCTCCAACTTTTTCAACTGAAGGTCGCTCCCATTGCTAGCTATGGGGTTCAATTGATTTGGGACCATCTCACAACCCAAAACTTGAACAAACTCAACTCTCTGAAAGCGGCTTTTTTGAAAAGGGTACTCGGGGTACATCGATCCTGCCGGAACAGGCTCGTATACTTGATGTGCGACACCCGAACATTCTCCGAAGACATCCGGGGCACCTTCAACCTCAACAACAAACTCTGACAAACTGGAGTGTTTGATGTAATTGAAGTGAAAACGTCTTCAAAATGTCTCCAGTAGCCGGTCAAAGAAGCTTCTTCCTCCATGCAACGAAATCTAGTCCGCTTTCGCGGGGCTGGATCTCCGCTGTTTGGAATCGAAATATCACGAGGATTGGGTCGGAAGATTGCAAATTCACGGGACTTTGTTCCGATGAATTTTCGTCCGGAACCGAGCTGAGAAAGAGGTCCCATTAGACAATTTCTGTCGACCCACGAATGCCTCTATCCAGCCGCATAAATGATTGTTTTCCAGAATAGGGGAAGAATGGTCGGCTCAAGCAATTGAATGGAAGTAAGACTCTGATGTATATCGGCGACGACACGGACTTTAAGTGACTCAAGACTGCTTGTCCGGGGAATAATCTAACTCGTAGGGATACCTATCCCTTGCTCTGGTGGAGAAAACCGCAGCGGCTATGCAGGTTTTCTTTATCTACTTTCAGACCGCATACTAAATAAGTTTCTTGCACTTGGGATTCCGATTTGAGGAGGATCTTGAATTGAACAGGGTTCCGAGTGGAGATTAGCTCGTCTATCCGCAATTGGAAACGGAGGTTTCGCCGAGATTCGATATATTATAACGAAGTGTGCAGCTGAGTCTCCCAAGGGGACTTCATTCCTTGGTCTTCGCCATGAGACCGAAGACAAGTAGCATCATGCGAATAAAGCGGAAAGCAAGAGTAGCTGAAAATATAGGGCAGTCTGAAGCAGCTGCGAAACGGCCGAAAACATCAACGGAAAAATTCCGCGAAAATCGTGCTCGTAGTCGTGCAATGGCTCAGTCACCAGAGGCCGACACGGGAGATCTTGGTGCGCTGAGTTCGATCCCTGAAGATGGAAATGTGAGTCGGCAAGAATCGGTACATTTCATGCGTCAGGATAGCGATAGTCGAAACGAGCTGGGTGTCCTCAGAAATATAATGCGAATTTCGATGGAGGTACCGAATGCACGAGGAATGCGGCTTACGAAAATAGGTGGAAAAAAGCGACGCAGCGATTCAAAAATATGTTCCTTCACAACGAGTTCGGGAATAAATGCGATGTCTGTGATTGCCTCTGTGTTGTGTCTAGATGTACATAGGTAGCAGCGGGTAGTCAGCTGTGGAGATCTAGATGCACATCCGAACGAGAGAGCCGATGTAGGCGAGGAGGACCTCTGAGAGTAAGAGGGAGGTTAATCCGAGGGCAGCTATATAAGCCATGGAATAAAGGGAAACAGGGCAGTCCCGTGAACTCGAGTCTTCATTCCACCAGAACTATAAAGTGGCGCAGTCGACAAAAGTGACAGCGCGAAAAATGTCTGATTCGGCCAACGGTTTCGCGTCTCCGAGGGAGTTTCTCCCAGAACCGGAAAATCCGGTAGTACAGTGGGAAGACTGGGTGGAGAACTTCCGGACGTATCTGGAGGCTCGAGGAGGGACGGCGTCGTGGCCGGTGACTCGGCGGATCGCAATACTGAAGCATTGTCTCGGAGCAGAAGGGCAAGCCCAGTACAGAGCGATCGAACATCTGGAGGCCACGGGAGAGGACGACTTCGAGAAGGCGATCGACAGACTCAACCGAAGATTCTCTTCGCAAAAGGGACTGGCGGCGGCCAGGACGGACTTCTTCAGTCGGGAGCAGCATCAAGGGGAATCGGTCCGAGACTACGCAGCAGCGCTCCGGAGACTCGCAAACAAATGCAAGTTCCCCATGACAGCGGACGACGCAATCATCTCCCAGATCACCGCGAAGACGAACAACGCGAGCGTCCGGAAAGAATTGCTAGCCTGCAAGGACAACGAGCACTTCGAGGATGCAATCACGGCCGCGGCACGGGCAGAAATCAACGCAAGAGAAGCGGCAGAGTTCGGAAATATTGCAACCCGGATGACTCCAGCCGAAGCGGTGGTCAATAAGATTATGACCCGGTGGAACGGTGCGAAACCGGAAAAAGTATCAGGATATCCGAGCGGACCGAACTCAAGCGGACGGCAGCAGCGGAAGCCGGTGGGGTCCCCGTGCAAGCGATGCGGCAGCAATTTCCACGAAACTGTTGGATATAACCCACTGTAGGGTCAGTCGGTAGACACTGGATCTGGAAGTATGCTGTGAGGCTGGAAGATCACGGCACAATAAAGAAACAGAGATTCGGTGTGAATCAGTAACTCCTCGCTCTGCGAGTCTTTATTACTTGTATTTATACCCTAGTGGAGAGCATCACTTGTATGTACTGATCTGAAGACATACGTCCTTCAGATCAGGGTTGTCTGGTCCAGAAGTCTGTCTAGACGCTTTTTGTAATCATGCTGAGAATGTTACAGCTACTCTACAGAAGACGGCATGCCATTAGTATTCTGTATTTCAACATCCTCCCTTAGATGGAACAATCTAAGGATGATTACCTAGTGATTCTTAACTCTCATAGTCAATCAATCTAGGGCAATACCTTGGTATGGAATAAATACCAAATTACTCTTTCTAACTAATTTATTTGTAATTTAGTAGAGTATAGAACAATTTTGTTGATTATGTCCACCTGGTTCCAGGGATGGCGAATTTTGAGAGAGGAACACTCTTCGTTATTCTCTCGAACAAGTATCCGAGAGTTTCCCCGTCTCTCAACTCACTGAGGATTTCCTCCCTATATCGGAAGGTCACGATGTCTTTACGTGCTCCGACAATTTTGTTCGGAGCCATCCTCTCGCGATCCCTGTCCATCTGCTCCTGTAGAATGGACCTGCAAGGTCTTCCCAGACCTGTGTCACGATAGATGCGGTGACCACGCATTTGGATTCGGCATACACTTCGGTAGTGAATGCCACTGTGAAGGCATATAGCCCACAGTCTTCATCCCACGTGAACAGTGTGTCCCGCATTTGTTTTCGAAACACACGGAGGACCCGCTCATGGAAGATCGGGTACCTGAGGGACAACTCTTCCTGTTCGATGAGTTGTTCAGTGATGATGTCCCACCTTGGTCCACCGAACAGGTTGAGCTCCATCATCTTTGGGAGATGAAGCTTGCTGTCCTCTGGGCAATGACACAGAAGACACACACACGGAAGCCGTGGATCATCTATGTCGTCTATCTTCGGTGTGACGTTGTACTCGTTGTCGTCGAAGTACACTTCGGGAAAACGGCTTAGAAACCGTCCCTGTTCATTTTGCATGTATGGGAAGTGTTTTGTTCATCTTGACGTTTTCACTGCCAGATTTCAAGTGACTCACTTTCAATTTCGATAGACGTTCTTGATGAAAAGTGGAAAGCGCGGATGAGCCAATGAAAAGCAGCCTTGTATCACAGGCTTTCGGCTCATAAGAGTTTTTTCTGTGGTCTTCCAACTCCCCGCTTTCCTACAGAGTGTTTATACAAACGGATTAGGTCGCTTGGATCTTTCTGATCCGAGCCATGGTTTCAAGAGACATTCCCCGGTGTTGTTGCTCTACGGTGGTAGAGAACAAGAAGGGGTTCGAGAGGCGTTGTTTTAGTTCTCATGCATCAGTCGATACTCTGTGGTTTAATGACTTAGAGTCCGACCGTCTGAGTTTGCTTTTTCAACGCCGACGCCTCTGTTGCTGTTGCTTTGTTTGGGAAGTGCTGAGAGAGCCATGAGTC
>NW_003803879.1:0-1109 GCF_000255335.2 Galendromus occidentalis
CACCAACAACACCAACAACACCAACAACACCAACAACACCAACAACACCAACAACACCAACAACACCAACAACACCAACAACACCAACAACACCAACAACACCAACAACACCAACAACGACAACACCAACACCAACACCAGCACCAACAACAACAGCAACACCAACACCAACGCCAACACCAACACCAACAACAACACCACAGCCACCAACAGCAATAACAAAAAGCGACAATAACAAAAACAACAACAACGGCGCCACCTCTTGCGAAGGATGCGAAGGAGTCCTCCGGCGGAGTATTTAGGAGCAGATCGAGTACAGATGTTTGCGTGACGGGAAATGTCTCGTGATCCGGCTCAATCGTAATCGCTGCCAATACTGCAGATTCAAAAAGTGCCTCGCGGTCGGCATGTCCAGAGACGGTGAGTCCATGCCGAACGATTGTGCTCGGCCCATCAAATTTCAGGAAAGCTCTGACCACGAAGCATGGACGTGCATCTTACAGGAGCGTTCACTTCTCCCCTGAGTGTATTGCATAATAACCTGTTCAGAAATCATCAGTTCAAAAGCTTCCCTCTATGTGAAATGATTTGTCGTTTGCATGCATTGTAATCGGAGCCTCGATTGGTAATCCGGACTCGGACCTGGGTCCAAGTTTCAGCTCGTTTTTCGGCGATGAATTAAGCTAGGGTTTTCCAGCCGTGCGCTATGGACGAGTTCCGAAACGTTCACGGGAGCGCGCCGAGGAAGCCCATGTCTCATCATCGGACGACCAGGAAGCTGCTGCGCGAGAACTGGAAACGAAGCAATTGGCAATGTACGGCATTATCCTGACAATCACCCAAGCGCATCACGCACACTGTGGATTCACGGAGGAGAAAACGCGGGGTCTTATCAGGAAGCCTGCTTTACTGGTGAGTAAAACCACTGACTGACGAGGGCAGCAAGGAATGAATCAGTGACCGTGATTAAGCGGCATCGAGGTGGAAATGATTCTATAACGGTCATTCTCCATTTTCAGACTGCGAACGAGATCAAGCTCGACAGCGGATCGACTGCCGACAGTATGGAGATGGAACGATTGACCATGTGGCAACACTTCGCTGGTCTC
>NW_003803880.1:0-2873 GCF_000255335.2 Galendromus occidentalis
AGATAGACAGGCAGAATGATGCGCCATGCCAAGTAGTTGCTTCCGTCATTCTTGAGGATAATGCGATTCGATCTTATGGTATCGTTGGTGTTGGTGGTAACGTTGAGACTCACTGATCCGGTCATGATGTTCGGAGTGTGGTGGTTTGCACTGTACAACTCTCACTTCAATTTAAGCACTGAATTTTGAAGCGCTATCGTGCTGATAACGAAATATGTTGGAAATTTGATGGTCCACTAGTCGAATGCTCAGTCGAAATTCAGCTGTGAGATGAGTACTGGGTGGAGGGATTCACGATGTTGAATAAATGCACGGGACTTTCGGTTGAGAACACGTCAAGCGAAGTCGGCAACCAGGATAGCCTGAGTAACCAGCCAGAGTGTCTTTATTACATAGACGTATGCTTTTATAGTACAGCGGACAAGGAAGCTATGACAGTCCGCGTAGCCGGGAAAGAGAGAAACTATCTAGGACGTGCTACATTCTAGACACGGAAAACTGAGAACTGTTACACGGATATAACACTTCTTCCTACATCGGGTATCGCCGAGTGGGTCAAGAGCTACATATTTCCATCATCCACCACTCCAGTCTTTCCGTTCAGGAAATACTACTAGAACCCAGCTACGGATATATCTCTAGATTGAGAATACAATAGTTGCGACTCGGGAGTCCAGTGAAAGGACGACAAAACTGCCCGTGTTCGGCAAGTTCGTAGAAGAAGACGAATCATGGTCGTCTTTCCGGAGCCGTTTCGAAAATTTTTCGAATATATTCGGTGTTGAACGAATACAAGGAGGGAATCGGGCGTTATGTTTGCTCGTTCACCTCTCGCCTACACCCTACAACAAACTAGAGGATCACGTGAGTCCGGAAAAACCCGAATCACTGAAATACAAGGACCTTGTGGAGACTCATTGACCTCGTTGAGATCATCTACAACAGAGGAAAATCTAAATGGATCAGACGCACAGAGTTCCGAGAAATGAATCAATCGGAAGGCGAATCATTACAAGAATTCGGCAGAAGACTCCGCAAGGAAGCGGAATACTGCGTCTGGCCCGACGCTGCCTCATTGTAGGATAACCTCCTCGAGCAGTTCCTGCGAGGAGTGCGCGACAGTCATCTTCGCGAGCACGTACTGAGCAAAGCAACGAATTGCAAAACATTGGATGAAGCAGTGAATGAAGGGGAACAAGTGGCGGAGAAGAAATTCAGGTTTGAAGAATTCAAAACCACGGAGAACGGATTGATCACCGAGAACAACTACAAGCGATACCCCAGACGAAATGGGAGCAAACATCGAAAACCAGGAACCCATAGTAAGAATGCCTTCTTCGACCAGAACTATTGTTTTAGGCGCGGACTAACCAATCACAAGGCAGATGCATGCCGATTCAAAGCTGCCCAATGCTGTAAATGCGAGATGCAAGGACTTTTGGAGAGAGTTTGTCAGGCTCCCCAGCACACCGTCAAGAAACCATGCTACAAATCATCGATCGAACTCATGGTCAGGGAAGTGAACACTATCACCACCAAGCAGCCAGACGTTCCGCCGATCATGATGGAGGTGGAGATCGAAGGTGGGTGGGCTGAAATGGAGCTGGATTCAGGATGCGTAGCTCTCTAATGCCATTCTCTAGATTCATCAAAGTTAACCCGACGGCGAAACGATCTCCAACCGACGTGACATTGCTCATGGCCAACCGGGAAGAGGTCATTCCCGACTCGTTTGTCCAGGTTGATATCACTCTAGCGAAGGTCAAGGGGAAGCAACGTCTGTATCTGGTTAACGACCCTAATTTCCCGATGTTATTCGGACGCGATTGGATGGAGGCGTTTGGACTGGATTCCGTAAGAGTGGATCACGCAGATGTCTCAACAACGAAAATTCTGTCGAAGTTCCCGAAGACTGCACAAGAAGGCATAGGCACACTACCAGAAGTACACTCACTGGAGACCAGCTTCTCGAAGGAGCCGAGCCCCATCTATTTTAGGCCGAGACCGATGCCGTATGCCCTACAAGATGCCGTGATGGCAGAAATCAGACGTATGGTGAAAGAAGATGTTTTGGAGCCCATCGAACATTCAAGCTGGGCTCACCCAGTTGTCCCAGTGGTGAAAAAGGACAAGTCGGTTCGACTGTGCGTCGACCTCAAGGTGGGACTAGATCAGCAGGTCCGGCCCATCGAGTTCAAGTTGCCATCGGTACAAGAGATATTGGATGCATTGGGCGCCGGAAAGGTTTTCCCGAAAATAGATATATCGAACGCATTTCTATTTCGTGATAAACACTAACGAAGGACTGTTCCAGAAGCGCAACGTACTGCGCATTGTCGCTTCCATCTTCGATCCGATCGGTTGGCTCACCCTATTCACACTTCGAGGAAAACTGCTGATACAACGATTTTGGGCCACGACGCCATGTCGGGCGCTCTTCTGCAGGACCTCACGACGTGGTCGACTGAAATTCCAATGCTCACTACTCTCAGTGTTCCCCACTCGTGTTGGGATTCGCTACGAAAGATCACATCCTATCATCTCCACGTTTTCGGAGACGCCAGTTAGCGAGCGTATGCTGCATGTGCCTATCTTCAGGGTATGTACTCGAATGGAGGCAGCAGCTGCATGCTCGTGATGTCGAAATCTCGGGTCGCCCCAAGAGATGGCACGACCCTCCGCGTCTTGAGCTACTCTCGGCCCTCCTGGGGGCCCGACTGCGATCATCCATTATCGAGCACCAGAGTGTGTCGGTCTGGCGGGTGTTCCACTATACCGATTCTACTGTCGCGTTCCATTGGTGTACATCAACTGATCCTACGAAGTGGAAAACATTTGTCTGCAATCGCGTGATTGGAATTCGCTTTACCGCT
>NW_003803880.1:3205-12313 GCF_000255335.2 Galendromus occidentalis
AACCCGCTTCCCCGTTGACCCGCTTTGCCGTTAACCCGCTTTCCCGTTGACCCGCTTTCCCGTTAACCCGCTTTCCCGTTTACCCGTTTTTATGATTTTTCCGGAAAATCTATACCCTTCACGGCTACAGCCACTTTCCATCGAGACTCATCAGTAAAAAGACAGAGGCCAATGATGAAGGCAACCCCCGATAGCCTTCTCAGAGGAGCTCTCTCTCTCTAGGAGCTCCCGAGAATCCGCCTCCTCATGATAATCAGTAATTTCTTAGCTTGGGATTACGCTCTAGGGTTAGGGTAGAGGGGTCGGATTGGGAAAGTTAGTCAATTTTCTCAGGAACGGAACCTCTATCGAGAAAAACTCGGATGGTCAAACATCTTAAGAAAGACGGTTCATACTCCCAAAAGTGCCGAATTTGATTAAGGAATTATTGACGTCAGAGTTCGGCACGTAAAGTCTGCTTTTGTGCTGGTTTCTCAGGAAGGAGACGTCGAAAGCGAAAAAGTATGATGGCTGAAAAGAATGAGCGTCGCTTTTTCCGTCTGATCGGTATTCGAATTCTGACAAAGCGCGTCTCTTGTTAGTAAACACCGTATCCCGTCATATATCGCACTTGGATCATTTTCAGCAAGGTCAGACAAGAGGATAAGGAAGTTTATTCGAGCTCTGAATCTGAGTTCAGGAATTAAGAAACGAAGTTTGGTCAATATCGGGTGGTGAGTCAGCTAGATCATTCAGCTCTGAATTCAGGAGTCAGAGATTCATTGCGCTTTTATTATACTCATGTGTGTTTATTGTGTATCTGGAACAAATGTGTCTCTGTAGCCCATGGGGTGCTCTAAGGCAGGGTTTCCCAACCTTTCTCGGACCAGGGAACCCCGGAGGGTTCCGAAAAGCTTCTCCCGGAACCCCTCAAGGGTTCCGCGAATCCTCCCGCGGAACCCTCAATTCATCATTCATCGTTTCTTTCACACTACATCGCGGTTTCGCATAGAAGAAATGACACCCGAGGCACGTTTCCATGAGGACATAACTTATTCAGTTGTGCGGAGCCCTTGGCTCATGTATTTACACATATGTATCTCACGACGCGTGAGGATATATATTAGGGATCAATGCGAACGTTGGTGTTGCCTTTTTTCCGAAATTTCCCCGAAATCCGGCAACCTGTCAGACAGTTGGACTCTCATATCGTTCTCCGCATCCAAGCGACTTCTGTATTTGGTCTGAGTTGCCGTGTATACCGAGAATCCCGTCTCACACCGACAAGTGCTGACAAAAGACACAACGACGCGCAGTGCTCCTTTGTGATGGATAGATTTTCACGATTCCACGGGTCACCGAATTCCGAACGAGAATCTCTTCGATAATGTCCCCTCTGTTTGAAAACTGCATTCGAAATCCCGCGCTTGGGGGCCGTGTCCTACGGTGGTTTGTTTGTCTTCTGGAGCGGCATTTTTCAAGAACAGCGCATTCGGCTTGAAAGTTTGATGAATTATTGCATTAATGCTTGATAATTGAACCGAGTATCTGTCCGCTGGAGCTCTGGGAATTCGCTTACGGAACCCAAGGGTTCCGCAAAAAACTTCGCCACGGAACCCCGAAAATCTCGTGGCGGAACCCTAGGGTTCCGCGGGACCCCTGTTGGGAAACCCTGCTCTAAGGCGTCGTAGGGCTTCTTGATGAGAGTTTGGGACGGTACGGCGTCTCTACGGTGACGAAGCATCATCAGACGGAGTCGATGAGAATACGTGAAGATCGTTGCCTGACTTCGTTGCCAAAGACTCGCTCTTCTGGTCCAATCTCTACAAGTCTGTACGAGAAAAGCGAGCGCAAGCTCGGAAGGCTCGCGCTCGCGTTCCCAGGATACTTCTGACCCTGCACGTCGAAAACGCGTTAGAGATCAACCCCGCAAGAGTTTGAAGAAAGTTTCAAAGAGACCGAAAAAGAGTTCCATCAAGATTCGAACACCGTTAGATCAAGTGGTCTCATCGAGTTCGAGAACTCCTGTCGGTGAGATGATACCATTTTATCTCAATCCAGATATAATCCTAGATCCTAATAAGCGGGCTCCTCGCATGATTGACACTCATGGTTTCACCTCCCGTGACATATTATTACATCACGAAATTCTCTCATCTATTCCTGAGACGATATCGAATCATAACCCCGTATCGCCAACCTCTCAACCTGATGGAATCGACGCATCAAATCACAATTCCCAATGGTCAACTTAATCGACTGATTTGAAAGAGACTAGGGTTTTCATCGAAAAATTCCTCAGCCAAGAATTCGGTCATGTTTGTACGGTCTGCGATCGATAATGGTTTCGAAACTTACTTCGCGAACCGAAAGTGCTCAAGCTCTTCTCTGAGATCGAATAGGTTGCAATCGACCTGACACATTGTTTTGCCAAACTTGCTCAGCGTCATTGTCTAAGAATCGAATCCCTACTTTCGCGATATACCATGGTTTTCATCATCCTCCTGAACACCCGAATTCGCCACCTTCGAATGCCATAACTCGGCGCTTAATTAGCCCGAGGATTCCATTCGTACAAATAAGGAGGCTTCGAAAAGACTCAGGGACTCATAGAATCCTTGGGCTGATTATCAATATTCCCATCGACGTACCGAAGCTCATCTCGAGTTTGCCGATGGCACCGATCCAGAACACACAGAGCTTTTGTGAATCACGTTTCTCTTCAAAGAAACATTAAAAGTCTGATCATCCGCTGAACTCCTAGGCAAACTCGAGATGAGCTTCGGTACGTCGATGGGAATATTGATAATCAGCCCAAGGATTCTATGAGTCCCTGAGTCTTTTCGAAGCCTCCTTATTTGTGGTGCCTATACATTTGCGCGCAAGTCAACTTGCGCGCAGCGTCGATTTGAGCGCAGGTACAACTAGCGCGCACCTCCAATTTGAGCGTAGCTTCGATCAGCGCGCACCTCCAATTTGAGCGCAGCTCCGATTAGCGCGTACCTCCGAATTTAGCGCGGTACCGATATGAGCGCAGATACGATTTGCGCGCACCGCGGTTTGGCGGATAGATGATTCGTTGAGACTTTCGGGGAGAAATGGTTTAGATGTGAAGGCCAGCAAAAAGACGGAGCGTCACTTAATTTATTCGGAATAGCTCGAACACGATAATCACATATTGAACGGTGAAACCAACTGTTATTTTGCGCTACCTCCCGGCTATAGACTAGTCATGAGCACTCATGATCTTGCGAAAAACGGGAAGTTACCTGCCCGCCAACCGCGATGGTGACGACAGACTCAACAACGTTGGAGTATACCGTGGCGGGAGGATCTGAGTTCATTGAGTTCTTTTAGGTAACATTTTCTGAGTTAAGGCGCCCAGCACCCAACCCTGCCTAAGCCTTTGAAATGCCTGTGAGCGGAGCAAGCTAAAACAGAATTCACGGTAACGAATTCTCTTGCTCAAGGACGTACCAGCAAACCGAGGAAGTTTTATCGAGATCGAACGAAACGACTGGCAGAGGTCGTCGGATCCTATACCAATCGTCCGAGGTTGGAATATTTGAAGGCCATTGCACACAATATAAAATTGTGAGGATCGATGTGTCTTTTAGTCCTGGAATAGTCTTAGTCCTTACAGAAAAAAAGCTTGTGCGATAGTCTGTGATAGTCTGACATAGATCATCGGAATTTTCTTAAACTAATTAATCGACGTTCAGTCGAATGGAGTTTGAAGTTCACATGATTAATTTTTTGTTCTTCTTCTACATACTGCCCGCATCAACATCTAATTCCTGACTATTCCTCGCAAATCGTATCTGCGCTCATATCGGTACCGCGCTCAATTCGGAGGTACGCGCTAGTTGTACCTGCGCTCAAATCGACGCTGCGCGCAAGTTGACTTGCGCGCAAATGTATAGGCACCATTCCACTTGATGTCGCGGCAGCAATCACTAATCTGGAACGAATACAAGCATCTAACCGTAGCCCCCGGCCAATCAGGAACTCCTCTTGCGATCTTTCATGATGAACATGGAGAAGAATCTGCATTCACTGATATCCATTATGTTCATTCCTGATCGTCTCGAGCGAAATTCGGCGGCGTGATAGACGAGGTGCCTGTTGTCAATGGTGCGTGCACATTAAATGAAGAGAAAACAAGTCCAGTCTCCAGTATGCGGCTACGGCCGGCATCAGCGTTTTTACTGACTGCTTTATTGTAAACACAGCATTCGTCTGATTTCTAAAGGTCTCCTCGTGGGACCTTCTGGAAGAGTCGCGGGCGTTGGTAACAATCTCCCGGGGTTAGCCGTTTTCGGATGACCTATTAGTGCTCGCGACTTTAGACATCATAGTATAATTCATAACAACTCTATCAGAGTATAACAAAGGTATAACTTCACATATTGCTTCCCAAGTATGTTGATTAACATGGGCATATAACATTCGAGTATCGATACAGATCAGGTACTGATTCAGATCAGCCTGTAGATATGTTGCAACGCTCTTGTTAGAATCCCATTCTGCGTCTTGACTCTGCATGATCTTACAACCTTGTCCTTGCCCGGTGGAGTTCAACCACTCTGCCTAACCTCCATCGAGCACGTTCTAATTTCGGTTCATGTATCAAAACGATGTCATCGAGGGCGAGCGGCGAGCTGTCTCGAACGCGTCCCTTTTCATGGGCAGATCTCAACATTAAAAAATATTCATTCCTCCATCTCATCCAGAAATCGTTTAGCAACTTTTCTCGAATACGCCAAAATCTTGTCAGTCTGTCGTCTTTTTCGCCCTTGGACTTTACGGAGCCCTTGGGGAGACTGAGTGAGTTTGCACCGGTGATGAAATGAGCAGGTGTCAGCGCTTCCGGAAGGGAGGGATTGTCTGGTAAGACGGTTAGAGGTCTCGAATTTATAATTGCTTCAATTTCCTTGATCGCTGTCATGAAACCGAATAGAGAGAGCACAGCCCCGTTGAGCGTCTTGCGCATGCAATCTTTAGTCACCCGAACCAATCTTTCAAACTGTCCTCCCCACCACGCTGCTCGGGGAACATTAAAGGACCACTGGAAGCCTCGAACGCTCATGAACTCCTGGACCTGAGCTGACCGAAGGTTTTCCCAGAGGCATCTCAAACCCCTCGCCGAGCGCACGAAATTGGAACCATTGTCTGAGATTATTCTGGCCGGCAAACCGCGCGTGGCAACGAATCGTTTCAGAGCCTGCAGGAATGCCTCGGCTGAATAGTCTTCGACGACCTCAAAGTAGGACACCTCGAGTAACAGAACATGTGAAAGACAGATCCACACTTTCCCACTGCGGATTTCGAAGGGGCCAAGGTAATCGATCCCAACGTTCCTGAGCACCCACCCGATTCTGTTCGGGGGCCGGTAGTGGAGCCTGCGGAGCCCCGGACGGTTTGGCCGTATACCTTTTGCATCTCACGCAACGACCGATTACTTTTTTGACCTGGCGCCTAGCTTGGAGAATCCAAAATTCCTGTCGGAGATTCGCCAGAACCATGTCAGTACGAAGGTGAGAAAGTTGGTTTTCGTGGAGATCTCGTATCACCAGCGTCGTGAACCAGTCTTCCGACAGCACGATTGGGTGTTTCAACGCCTCATCTCCCTCGAAGTTCTCCAATCTTCCCCCCAGACGTAACAAGTCGGCAGAATCGAAATACGCACCAAGGCTAGTGAGCGCCTGACTCTCCGCGACACTCCGACTCAAGGCTACCTCCCGGAAGCAACGCTGTTGCGCCTCCCGTGAAGGGGTTGCTTCGCCAATTTGAGCTCGAGTGCCGTTATCGGCCGGCGCGTTATGGAGTCTGACGGAACACCTTTGCCGAACAATTTGACTTTCTGAGAAGCCAATTCTTTGGACTTCCTTGTCCTGGCATTTTTTTGATACCAGCGGAGCTGGAAGATCGCTATAGCTCGAAAAATCGTCGCCGTTACCCTGATCGCTCTTCTTAGCGTGGAGTATCTTTCGATTGGAATGACCGAATTCTTTTCCTTGACCTCGACCTGAGTTGCCGTTGCAACAAACACTTCTACCTCTGTGGAATGGACTTCGGGATAGATTTCTGATTTTAGAAAAGCGGGTCCGTTGAGCCAGGACGGTTCCTTGAGTAGTTTCTCCATTGACATGCCGCGTGACGGATAGTCTGCCGGATTCTCGACTCCGGGGACATGCCGCCATTCCAACGGTTTTGTCAACTTGGAAATCTCAATTAGCCTGTTCCGAACGAACACCTCATACTTCAATGGACAGTCTCTTCTGATCCAATAGTAGACATTCATAGAGTCCGTCCAGTAGAACGTCTCACAACTTAGATTCAGGAACTTTTTTATGGATGCTGCCAGCCGCGCCGCACACATAGCCGCCACAAGCTCCTTCTTTGGAATCGTTAGAGAGCTTAGAGATTTGAGAGGCGTCATTCGAGCCTTCGAAGCTACGAGCACGACAGCGCGCTCATCCGAGTTTGGATTCCACGACTTGAGATAGACTACGGCGGCGTACGCCGAATCGCTCGCGTCGGCGAATGTGTGCAGCTCCAGTTTCACAGCTCTGAATCCCTTCGTGAAACACCTTGGAATTTGGAACCTACTGATGAATGGAAGCTGATCACACCACTTTTTCCAACCGTCGAGAATTTCGCCTTGAAAGGCTTTATCGAGACCCAGTTTTTGGAGATGAACCTTCTGAATCAACAATTTTATCTGCATCACGAAAGGTGAAAGGAAGCCTGTCGGATCATACAACCTTGCGGCCGCACCCAGCAGTGTTCGCTTCGTTGGTTTGGCGGCGGCGACGAACTCGATCAAGTTTGCGGGATCGAATGTCAGAGCGTCGGTTTCGTTGTTCCAAACAACACCGAGCACTTTTTCTGGCATCTGCGACCCGAGAATGACCTGTGAGTTGTCATCGCAGCTTTCCTCCGAAAAACGCCATTTTCGCATTACCATGGCAGCCTTACCAAGAATGTAGGAGATATCGGACTGGATTTCCCTCGCTTCTTCAATGGAGTCAGCCCCCGTTACGAGGTCGTCCATGTAGAGGTCCTCCATCAATGCCTTGGATGCTCCCGGGTGGGAGTTTTGGAAATTGTTTGCATGCATTCGGATAACTGAGATGACGTTGAACTGAGCGTCCTTGACGCCAAAACAGTTTCGATTCATGCGGTACACTTTGAGATTCGAAGCGTCTCCGTTTCTGGACCACAGGAAACACTGGAAATTTCTCATCTCCGGTTTTACGCCGATCGTGAGGTACGCCTTCGTGATATCACCGACGAACGCGATCTCACGGACTCTAAACTTGGACAACATTTCGACAGAAGTTGGAAGCAAATTTGGAACCTCGAGAATGACATCGTTGAGGGAGAGTTGACCTTTCATCTTTGACGACGCATTGAATACCGGTCGGACCTTGTAGGATACCTTGGATTCATTGACCACCGGGAAGTGTGGCATGAAATACCTAGGTTTTTCCCCCAGGGGCACCGGCTCGGCGTAACCAGAATCGAAAAACACATTCATCTGTTTGATGTACTCTTCTCGGAGACTCGGCTTTTGATCCAATGATTTCAGCAGCTTGTGAGCTTGTTGCTTCGCTGCTGGGAAGTTATCTGTGAGATACTCAAGTTTTCTTGAGTCCAGGTTGAGAATCGTGCTGTACATTCCGTCCTTAAATTCAACGGTTTTTAGAAAGTCTTGAATGAAAGTCTCCGAGATTTTTCCATCAACAGTGTGCTCCTCCGGTAGGATTCCGATGTGCTCGAGTTCCCAAAACTTTTCAATGTTTACGGGGAAAGCTGCCCCTGAATCGGAGGCAGGCTTGTTTTCGCTCACTGGAACTTGTCCGAAGATTGTGTCGAGATAGGACACGCTCTCCGTGAGCTTTTTGAAGCCACCTTTGATAATTTGAACCATATCGCTGAAGCTGAATAGAATTCCGAGCTTCCTCGGACCCTTTGGATGATCGGATGGATTTTGGAGGCGAGCGCGAATCTCCCCGGACAGCGGCTTCGGTTCTAAATTTGATATTTCCGGTACAACCAGCGCAGTGAACTGCAGCGCTCGATTGTCGCTCGTCAGAACTCCGAACCGAACGATTCTGCATTCGCTCGACTGTGAGACTTGCTCTCCGAATCTGTGCAACAGAAATTTGTCTGAACCGACTACCTCTAGGTTGAGGAGCTCTGCGTACTCTTCTGTAATGAAAGTTGTATTCGCACCGCTGTCCAACAAGAATCGCACTCGCTGAGAACCGTCCGGACCAAGGAGCATTAGGTGGCCGACTGCTGCCAACGTTTCAGCCTGGTTGCTCTGAGCGACAACTGCTGACCTCACGTTGGCACACAACGAACCATGATGGTCTCCCTTGCATTTAATGCACTGTATTTGTGAGGAACATTTATCTTCTAAATGCCCGCTTCTGAGACACTTCGAGCAGAAGCCGGCTCTCGCGAGCTTTTGTTTCTTCAGTTCGATTGATAACTCAGCTTTGCACTTCGCGGGGACATGAGGCTCCTTGCAATATGGACATGCAAACTTGGACTTTGAGGAGGGCGGATTGGCAGGGGTTTCCTTTGGTTTGCTTACTTTCGACTCTGGGGCTGACTCGTCTCTTGATCGAAAGCCTGACTCCGACCTACTCCTCCACGCCACCTTTCCGAATATTGCACCGTATTGATCTCCTGTTTCGGTTTCTTTCTTAAGAAAATTTCGCAACGTATCTAATCGCGTCTGGAAAAGCTCTGCGAGCTTGACAGTTTCAAGGTCTGTCTCTCTGAGGACATCTTCAACCTCATCGGCTGTTTTCTGCGGTTCGATTTTCTCTATGAAACGATGCGCAAGTCGGTCTGGCAACTTTCGGAGCAGGATCGGATAAAGAAACACAGCAAAGTGGATTGATTTCAATTGCATGGTTTTGAGAGATAGTATGAACCCATTAACTTTATCAAGGTGCGCCCTCAACTGTTTGTTGTCTGCGAACTTGTTAAGTTTTGGCAATTCGAGTAGTTGCGTGAAGATTTCTATTGCGATGGTCTCAACGTTTCCGTATCGGACGAAAAGATAATTCAGAGTTCTAATGTAATTAGCTCCCGTCGATGGAGTACCCT
>NW_003803881.1:0-7687 GCF_000255335.2 Galendromus occidentalis
GATAACGCCTATAGAGAAATATCACTGATTTTCCCCTTCATTCCCATTGTCTTCTCGAAGAGAGTGCATCGCGTTACTCAAACAACGATCGTGGGGCGAACACGAGGAGAAGGTGCATTTCGAAAGCGGTGTCATGTGCGGGATTGGCGTCTACAACTTGGTGAGTAGAGCCTGAAGTTGATTAATCCCCCAATAAGATGACAATGACGTGATATATAATAGTAGCACTTGTTTGACGGTACGCTCTTGCAGATTATCTCATCGCTTCCGCAAAAAGTTTTGAATCTCTTGGAATTCATCGGATTCCACGGTGATGAAACCACTGGGGAACAACTATTAGTCCAACAGACGGAGAAGTTCGAAGGCTTCATGTCGCTTTTCAGCTGCATTGCTCTTCTAGTGCATCAGAGCTACCTCCATTATATTTTCGGTAAGATTTTAACTCTGGAGAAGCGGGACCGTGTGTTCTCCTCCACACGTTCGCACTTCAGTTTTCCCGATTCTGAGTTCCGGAATCTAAATCTTCCGTTTGATCAGGAAATGGCGACTGTAATCTCGAGATGGTCGACAAAGTTGTCCAGCAGTTCATCGGTAAATTCCCGAATGGAGCCATCGGTCTCTACTTCCAAGGTCGAGCGCATCAGATTCACGGTCGCATCGAACGCGCTCTGGAACAATTCGAAGAAGCAAACAAGGTGATGGACGACTTCATCCCCTTTGACGCGTTCTTCAACTGGGATCACGCCTACCTATATTGGTGAGTGACAGCAGTCCACGACACCGTAGACTCGGAGCTCCATTCATCGTCATCAATTCATGATTTCTTTTCCATTCAATCCAGCGTGCTGGGTCGTTGGGACGATGCTCTGAGGGTTCTGGACGATCTGCATCGGAAATGCAGCTGGTCGGAGGCGACGTCGTTTTACTTGAAGGGAGTCTGTACCTACATGAAAGAGGTAAGGCGATTTTGATGATCTTCTCCGCTCCGACGCCCTCGGTGGCATATCTTGAAAATACATTGCGCTCACGGAAAAATTTATTTGATTCAGATCGAGGGCAACATCAACAATAACGCCTCCGGCTCACTAGAAGGTGTTCACGACTTGATGTCCAAAGTTGCACCTTCCTGCAAAAGAATAGCCGGCCGTACAATTCCGCTCGAAGTATTCTGCTCGATGAAAGCTCGCACTTTCCTGGAGCGCGGTCGACTCACGCTTCCCCACTATGTAGGAGCACTATGGGACGGCTATTTCTAATTGGAGCCGCATTGTTCGGCCCATTGCCGTGCATGCCAAGACCCTTGATGATTCGTATATGATCATTTCCAGGAACTGATGTACCTGTGGGGCTTCTTCAACATGTTCTCGAAGAACAATGACACACTGTCGAAAGTGAAGGCAGAAATCGAGACTGAGGTGGCTCGTATCAGGGCTTCGTACGAGAACGACGCTGCCTATCTCCCAGATTGGTGTCTCGTCAGGTTCTTGCAAGGCGTTATTCTCCGGTACGAGAAAAAGCTCGGCGCCGCTGAGGCAGCTTTCAGAGAAGTCATCATGCAGTGAGTAGTCCATGCTGTTCTACCCGACTCCATCAAATTCATTTTTGCATGAAATACTTTGTCTTGGTCCATCAATGGGTGATTGGAACCGCCTCTGGGTCAAAAGTGACTGAAGGGAATTTCTTCAATTCTAGCGGTCCGGAGTTGGGAGACGAGATTCACGTGTCTGCTTTCTCCTCTTTGGAGATGGGCTTACTGTACATAGACGACGACAATCTGGCAGAAGCGAAGGAGCAAATCAAGATCACGAGACAATACAGAGGATTCCCGCTCAGCATACCTCTGTCTTTCAAAGTTCACTCAGCGTATAAGCAAGTTAAGCGACTGCTAGAAGAAGACCCGTGCGACCAGGAAGACAACTGTTGAAGTCCTGGTGCTGCCCGCAGCAACCAATCGCCATGTTCAATCATATTCTCAATGAGACGGCTAGCTAATCGATTAATCAAACATCATCATACCTCGAAAAGATGGAGAGTTGATATTGATGCATGTCAATTACGTGTCCATGAGTAAACTTGAGCTGTGCTTGATGCCTTGGTACTTTATCCATACGTAGAGACTCGAAGTCCGCGCAAGGGGGTTGGTGGGCTCTTGTAACGCGGGATCGCTCCACTTGACTCTAGGCTACTTGTCCAGGACATCAATGAGAAAAAATGCTTCCACTCAGGCGGGATAAATTATATCCTGCAACACCTACGACAAGATTATCTGATCATCCTCGCGAGAAAAATAGCACGTCAGGTCATAAAGGCATGCGCAACATGCAAGATGTTCCACGCAGAAGCAGCAAGTCTGCCGACACCCCCTTACCAGCATTTCGAATCGAAGAGACCCCACCAGTCCATCACTTCGGGTGCGATTTCACGGGACCAGTTAGATACAAGAAGAATTCTGGCGAAATAGGAAAAGGATACATTCTCCTTTTCACCTGCGCAGTCACCAGAGCAGTCCACCAAGAATTAACGACAGACCTATCGACAGTCGAAGTTTTAGAAGCCTTAAAAAAATTCCTCAACCGGCTCCGCTCTGTGAGAACGATAACCTCGGACAACGGTCTATCCTTCCAGAGAGCCTCCGAGGAACTAAAGCTCATTCACGAGAACGTCAAGAACGGCGAAATTAGAAGACGAATCTCCGACCTCATGATCGACTGGAAATTCATCGTACCGATGGCACGGAATTTCGGGGCCTTCTACGAAAGACAAATCCAAACGATTAAGAGGCCATTCCGAAAGATCCTAGCATCCGCAGTCCCTCATTTCAGAGATTTAGAAATAATCCTCAGCGGAATCGAAGCAATGGTAAGCAGCCGACCGATGACCACGATAGCTTCAGGAGCGGATGAAATCGAAGCACTCTCGCCAGCCGACCACCTTTCCGGATACCGAGGAAGAACAATCATCCCAGAACATATATCGGAACCAAGCAAAGCGTCAGATGCGGATAAAATCGTATTCTCCAGGCGATGGAAATACCAGCAACGAATCCTCAGTTCTTATTGGAAGCGATATCACGACGAATATCTACAGTATCTGAAAACGGCCCACAAACAGACGCCTGTCGCGGCAAGACCCCTTAAAATCGACGAGGTGTGCTTACTCAAAGGAGAATCATACAAGCGGGCCTTCTGGCCGCTATGCAAAGTTATCGCGCTTCCCGATAATACCTCCCCCGAAAACGCTCGCTCCTGTACAATCAGAACAGCCAAGGGCCAAGTTTTTCATCGCCCCATCCACAAATTATATCCCTTAGAAGCACAAGACTAATTCCCTAACTTCATCAAGATTTCCTCCAGGATAAATCAAAAGATAAATCAAAACCTACAAAAGACACACAAATTCAATCAAAAACAATGAAAAATTAATCTGGAATGACTCAAGTCAAAGTCACGCCGCCTCACGGCTCTCACGGGCGAGCGCCGATAGAGGCATGCCCTGGGCCAGGCACTCTTCAATTTCGAGCTCCCGCTCAGGGATTGTGTCGTCGATCCCTCCGAGGCCACGAGAGTTTTGCACTTCTGTTGGAGCATCGCTCAATCCACGTGTTTTCATCTATTCGAAGCGCTCAGAAACTGTCAGCAGTCATCGTACGCTGTGACGACATCTAGAGGCCAGTAATTTTTTTTCAGTCCCGAGGAACCAGTCCCAGATTTAGATGCTTCGATTAGTGATCTCCCCCGACTGCGACCTTCATGATCGGATTCCCGATTTCCTTATATCTCTCCTTAATTAGGCATTGACCTAATGTCGAGCCCAGATTTTCTTATTTCGCCCGCACTCATATGGGACAGACCGAACGAGATTTCCTAATTCCGTTCCTCGTGAATGGAAGTGTGTGAGAACAATGTGTTGATATGATTGTGGCTCGGTCAATGCATGGGATGAATGATCTATGAGGATCAGCCTGCGCCAGCGAGCCTGACAGAGGGAAGGAGCCTGAGCCGGGAGTAGGCGAGAGGATGGGAGAGGGGAAGCTCGCGTCCTCAACAACTGATGATGGTGGTCGTCGGGTCGTCGGCTGTTAAAAAGCCGAGTTTATCTAATTCCTTTGTTCTCTCAGGGTCTCGACCAAAAGCGTTTCGCTACATTCGAGATGACTGAGGTATGTCGCAGGGTCCCCGTTCGGATAATTGGCTACGGCGAGAGCCAGAGAAAGTTCCGCGGGAAAGTCCGCTTGAGGAGCGTGCATAGTGGTTACATTCAACCAGCCCTCCTGTCGCTCCATCGGTTGAGGTACCTGGATCACATATCATATCGGCAATGCCTCGAATGTTGCATCGATCCATTTGGCCTCGTGTGATCAGTGGAGATGAGAGTTCTAGTTCTAGGCGATCCCCAGTCTCACCGCGGCGGCGGCAGCGCGGGCTTTTCGAAAAGTCGCATCTCATGTGCGTACACCTGTTATGTCGGAGAATGCCTCTTCCCGCCTCCTGTTTTGTTTGCCGATCCTCTGTTTCCGATGAGAATTTCGCTTTCTCTGTCCCAGGACAGGCCAGGGAACTAGCTTGAGGATCGAGAGCGTTTTGAATTGTAATTAGGCGCTGGAAACGATCGGACGCCCCGGAGACCGTTGTGCAAGGGTGGAAGGGAATCTCTTGAGATGTTGAGCTCGGCTCCCTCAAAAGCTCACATCATTCACATGATCCGCTAAAGAAAATCGGCGTTAAGTCAAGAGACGATGTCCCTGGTCTCAGGGCTCTTCTGTTGCGATAGATGAAGCCTCGTAAACTTCGCGAAAGTGAAAGTTTCTTCCCTTTGGCTAGGTTTTTCGCTTCGGATACGAAATCGTGAAGATTTTTACCCTTCCTAGCTCGATATTCGCACTTCTCCGAATTTCCTGCTCACGCGAATATTGTCGTCCCTTTCATCGCGATTATGCGAAGCACTGCATTTGAAGAGCCGTGATTTCAGAGGAGCTTCTCGCTTTTCTCGATGTGCCCCCCAGAGAGAAGGAATACGATAGCACCGATTACTCGATTACCCGTATGATCCGATTCCCGACTCGTGAGGGGCAGTGGAGCGAGCAGCAAATCTCGACTGCTGGCCCGGGTGGTGGTCAGATTCAATGATCCTCCGCGGTCGTTGGCGTCATCTTCGCTCCTTATCAAGGCTGGCTCAGATTGCGAGATCTGCAACCAGAATGCTCTAATAATTGAGAGACTTTGGAGTTGCCGATCTTCGTTTGCTCATTCCGCTGGAGACTTGCATCCTCGGAGCGCAGCCAGTACCCTCGCTCACGTTTGGGAAGAGCACGCGCTTGGCGGGCTGCATCACGAGCCCGTGGGGAGCGGACTCCTCCCGTGAGCCCCCGAAGCGAGAGCACCGTCGAAATCCGCAGGGGTGAACTTGGAGGTCGGTATTCACAGCGATGGATATCCACTGATACATCACTCATAGTGACCTCTATCTCATTGTCTCTTTTCAAAGGTACGGAATTTTCTATCCTTCGGGCTGTCTCGGTCATTCGCTGGTGCGTTGGCAGCCCTCGGAGGCTCTATAGCTCGACATCCGGCCTACTACATTGTGGTCCCGCTAATGATAGCCATAGCTCTCCTGACTTGCGCCCCAGAGGAACCACCTCAAGGAGAACGGAACGTGGTTGCAGACTGCGTCGTTCTTTTCCTCTGTCGCATGCTTCCTACTGTTGTCACAGAGCTCCCGAAATGGATGATGGGCGAAGTGAGGCCGAGGCCTTTGCTGCGTTTGTTATCCATCTTCTCGACGGGTATGTCCTGCGCTTCGTATGCCGCATTCACGATGGATCCCTCCGGATACTATATGGAGCTCCTTACCACGGCTTCCCCCCTAAGTGAGTTGTTTTCGAGGATTTCTCTTGGTGAGGAATGTCATAGTATGTACGAATCCGACCTTCGAAAACTTGGCGCACGCGGCCCGACAGCTGAATAAGCATATTATATAACATGAACCTCCTCGTTTCAAGTGATAATGATGGATGCGAAGGAGTGGATGCTCAGATGCTGGTATATCACTGACCCCAGTGAATCAATGGAGGAACGAATGAGAGAGGCATACGATCGACTAAAATGCCCCTCCCTGTGGTGGACATGGATGTCGGCTGTTCTTATGATCGCAGGTGAACCTGATGAAATTATTTGACTCGTCATACGGCTTCCGAGAGACGTCACGACTAAGTGCTCGATAAGATGTAATATTCCATCGAGACCTCGCTGAAGATTGCTTTTCTCTTCTCATGCTCCCTAGGGATTGGGAGCGAAAAAGGGGAGGGGGTGATCCAGATTGGATTCGGTGTCGCAGTTTCCTCTTTCTTCTACATCACCTTCTTCGGTGCTTGCATCTCTCTAGTATATCGGGCGCGCGAAGGAAAAGAAGACGGAGACGGAAGGCTGGGGAATCGAAATGGAAGCGTAGAAGCAGAAGTTAGAGCAAAAGAAAACAGAGGAGAGGGAAGAGCTGAGACGGAGTTCTCTCGCCCAAGGCGGAAGAATATGCTGAACGAAGCCCCGGTGATGGCCGTCGTGATCCTCACTTTCTATGCATATCTTTCGGCCGGAATCTCGGGATGCGTGCAGCTCGCACTGGAGCCTGATCAGTGAGTTCACAAATAATATTCCGCGACTCATCTTCACGTGAAGGTGTACTGACTCGGAGAAATTCGCGGAACGAGTCCGCGACGGAAGCGATCACATTCTACGAAGCTCGTTTTCCAGATCGATCGGGTCTGGGCATCGCCAGAATGTATCAAACGAATCCGGGCGTTTCTGCGATTTATACATTCTGCGCCCTGACCGCGTGGAACTCTTCATCAACGCCAGCATTGACTATCGACATCCCGAGACTCTTGAGCGGCCCATTGCCATGGTGAACGAAATCGAGAGGCTGTCTCGCGACAGCACGGAACGATTGACGGATTGCTGGTTCCAAGAGTTACCAAGTCTGTCCGACAAGGAAAGGAATTCCGCAGTCGCATCTACACATTCTCCCACCAGAGAGGAATACTTGAAAGCACTTAAGCAAAAGATTCGCGCTCGAATGTTCTCTGCTCTGAGTTCCAGGAACGATTTCCATGAGAATGAGACGACAATTCTGGGTTCTCGATGCAAGATTAACACTAAGCGAGCCGTCGACACGCGCGTCGAAAAAGACATAATAATGAGCTTGAGGCGAATTTTGGAAAAGTATCCAGACTTGAACGCCGGCGTTTGCGGCCCAGAAAACCCTGGTGTTGTTGCCCAGATCGTGATTTGTGCTGTGGTCTCTTTGATCTGCTGTTCGCTCGATATCCTTCTCTTCCGGCAAAATGTGTGCTTCGTCATCTTGCGTTTCTTATGGCCCTTCTTTGTCACTGTCGGTAACATAGGCTGCTCCAAGTGGTTCGACATGGACTTCACTTCGTTTCATTACACTCCTATTGTGATTTACTTTTTCATTTTCTTCAGTCCCTCTTGCTTCACCACGACCAAGACTTGCCGCAAGTGTTGTATCAAAACAGATTTACGAAAGAGCGAGGAACTCAGATGAGATCAAGGTTTACTTCAAAAGGATCAAGCTTGACTCCCATGGGATCGAGGTTGACTTTGGCGAGACCGATGTCGAGTCAGATAAGAGATTGCGCCCGGTGGTTCGCTGGCCCGGCGCTCTTCTGATACAG
>NW_003803881.1:7707-23071 GCF_000255335.2 Galendromus occidentalis
CTTGTTTTTGTATTTACATGATATTGACGTCCGAAAGCCCCAACTTCGTCTGGATATCTCTCTTGAAATCATTAATTTTTGCGATTCTCGTGGATGCACTCCATCGCATCTTTTTGCTCCCCGTTCTCGTGACATTGAGTAATAATTTTCCTACAATCTCGAAGAAAATTTCATTGTTCCAGAAGCAGAAGACTGAAATAAGCGCGATTTAAGACGTTTTCGATTCGCGAGAAGACGTTTCGCGGTGAACTGGACTCGCTTGATATCAATCGATCGCGAGCGCAACCAGAATGACTGAGAGTCAAGAATATATCGAAAGCTGCAAACGGAAGGAAGAGGACATAGACCCCGCGTTCTACTCCTGTCCAGCAATGACATCAGATTGTGGGAGACTACCGAACTTCAAAAAGAGACACCGGTTCACCAGAGGAGCGACACACGGCTTTAACCACACAATATGCAACAGGAGAAACAGGCACGAGGTGGATGACGCACAGGCGCGTCCGCAGAGAGGGGGGGCTAGGGGGCTATAGCCCCCTCCCAGATGGAGAGTTCATAATGCTAAGATATAGGAGCGGGTCGCCATGTTGGAAATCTGCCCCATGCGAGGAGCCGATCTAGCCCCCCCCCCAAGAAGAATCCTGTGGACGCCACTGATGACGCATGTATGTGCGCACTCTCTAACGAAAAATGCACACGATATCATCTGTACATATGTAAACGGCAACAACGATCTTCCTGATCTACTGCTGTCTTCTCACTTTTTCGGCGTTTCACATCGTGTACTGCTCAAGGTTCCATAGAGACAAATGTGAACTTCTATTACGGAGGCAGGGTCGAACATTCTGTGACATTGCTTTCACACTCGGGTGCGCCATCACGTATCTTGCAAATCAGATTCTTTCCATGATCGGCCAGGATTGGAAGAAGATCATGGTGCATAGTTTTCTTTTGATGACCCATTTCATTTTCCTCGTGCTTTTCTTGATCTACTCTGACATAATATCCAGCTTGATAGACGGCCAGCGACGCATAGCGGAGGCTTTGTGCAAAGCCGATGGGAATTCCTGCGATTTGATCTCGAGGAAATGGGAAATCCGGCGGCGTATCTCGGACACTAATCTCGCCTTCGCTCATGCGTTGTCAATAACCTATCTTCTAACATTCTGCTCGATTCTTTACATCCCTGTGGGCGTGTCTGATTCAGATACATGTTGGTTCGAGAGGCTCCTGTGCTTCCTGATTCTATTCGCGCAGCCAGGTCAACTTTTCTCAATGGCTCGGAAATGCTCGAATCTCAAGAGTTGGTCCATTGAAGCCAACCGATTAATTCTGATGAAACTACAGAACGAAAACATCTGCAGAGAATGTTTATCAAAATTATCAGTCGTATTCCGATACCACGACGAATGGGATACGTTGAAAGTAGGCTACTTCACTCATAGTGCTGAGAATTTCATCAAGTTCCTCGCCACCTGCTCAACATGCGCTGCCATCTCCCTGCAGTTCGATTTCAGGATTCTCCGTGTACTAGCAGCTTAGTGCAAGGGCGGAAATCACTCCCCGAAGTAGCGCCGGAGATGAATCGCGATTATCGATAGTGTCTGCGACCGACGCTTAAGGCAATTAAGGCAGTCCGGACAGATGCACTGGGGGCGCGACGTGACGCCGACGCTCCACAAGGATTGTCGCGGCTCCCTCTCGCTCTGGGAATCGATTGGGAGAACTGCGCTCCCAATAGCTCTGAAGAGCCGACATGTGCAGCAGTGTAAATCTCTTTTGTTCGTTATCTTCTCTAGATGGAATAATATATATTGACGAAGTGCGGCGCGAAGATTCGTAGTGGTGCTGCGCACACCTTCCAACAGAAACATACCGCTCTCAGATAGCAGGGTCGCTCGACGTATCGAAAACATCAGCTCATGGCTGGAGGCGAAGGTCTGCGGCGAGATCAGGTCGAGTCCTATGTGGGCGCTCCAACTGGACGAGTCTACGGACGTGAGTGGTTCAGCAATCCTCTTCGTTTCAGTGCGCTATGTATCCGAATGTGACTTCCACGAAGAGCTATTGCTATGCTAGTCTCTGAGGAGTAACGCGACAGGAGAGGCAATGTTCAATGTGGTCGATGCCTATCTCAAGGAGAATGGTCGTCCTTGGAGTACGTGCATTAATAGCTGCACCGATGGCGCGGCCGCCATGGTTGGCCGCCAGAAAGGCGTCGTCGGTAAAGTAGAGAAGGTCTCACCGGATGCCACGGCCAGTCATCGCATGATTCATCGCGAAATGCTTGCTTCGCGAGCATTTCCCTGGTCTCTCGAGACCGTGCTCACTGAAGCCGTCAAGATTGTCAACTACATGAGGACCCGACCATTGCGGTCAAGAATATTCAAAATTATGTGCGACGAAATGGGAACTTCGCATTCATCATTGCTGCTCCACACCGAAGTCAGGTGGTTATCCCAGGGTCGAGTCTTGAATCGTCTTTTCGAGCTGCGGAAGGTGCTCGGGTACTTCATTCTCGATAGCCCATTCAATCTGTGCGAGCGTCTCTGGGATACCCAGTGGCTAAAAAAGCTCGCTTTTCTAGCAGACATGTTCAATAAACTGAACGGAGTCAATCTGTGTCTCAAAGGGAGGAGCGTGACCATATTCGACGTCACAGACAGGATCTCCGTAATGAAGCGAAGGATGGAGCTGTGGGCTGAACTGATATCCGAAGATCGCCTCGACTTACTGCCGACACTCCAGGATTATCTATGCGAGACAGGCGAAACATTGGCTGAGAGCAGCTGAGGCAGCTCTTGCTCCTTGCTCACAACCTCCTTCGCAAAATCCTGGGCTTCTGTCAATGTCAACTCCCCACATCCATCAAACCTGGCACTGAGAACACTCGTGCCTTTCGTCAGCAAGTATTTCTGTGAAAGAGGGTTTTCGGCTTACATCGCCACCGAGGATAAGCGCAGCAACCGATTAGGCGCTGAGCCCTATATGAAGCTAAAGCTTTCCAACAGAACTCCAAACTTCGCTGAGATCCTATATCCTATCCGAAAGCCGCAATCATCTGTCTCATTGATCACATCCACTGTATGGCAGAAACATTCCATCGAGGGTACAAACCCGATCATGCTTAATAAAATCTTGGAGCGTCGGAGCTGATCGAGATTGAGGAGATTGAATTTCTCACGCGGGGGTCTCCATTCCAGCGTTTGGCTCCGTGAGGGGCTCCGTGAAGTATCCCGCGGGTCATTTGGGGTCGGGGCGTCGGGGTTCCACGACCGACATTACGAAAAATCGAGAACCACTGCTCTAAGGAATGAAGCCAGATGATCCATCTATTCCGATGTTCGACATCGGATAGGGTTGCTCCGAGAGGACTCGAGGCGCCCGAATTCTCGTTAGGCTCGTTTGATTAGCAGACCAAATTTTCGATTGCTGGAGACCGTAGATTCCGGACTCCACAGTTCCCTTGAGACGGACCGAGCCTCGCCGAGTAGTGCCACTAGGTTCCTCGTTCCTTTGAGATTTTTCTTTCATGCCTCAGGCTTACATATTTCCTATTCAGTCTGAAGACGTGCACTGATTCGAAATCATCGCCAAGCTTGTGCAATAACTTCTAAGGAGCGTGCGGATATCGATTCGAGTCGGCGTCTGCCTGGTGAGATTATCCCTGATTACCGGAGATGCCGAGCAGCCCCGCTGAGAGAATCCCTGCAGTTGGGATCCCTCAGAGCCTACAAAATAACATTCGTTAGGATTGGAACTTTTCCAAGGGCCAGAGTAGGTAATAATTTTGCTTGATTATCGGGTCGAATGGATAATATTGAGAGAACACCCACACACATGAGCCACGTTCTGGCCCAGTTCAGCGACAGATAGATGCATTACTCGATGCGAACGTCCTGCCCAACTCGAGCTTCCTGTGAAGTGTCCTGTGACTCGCATGCCCGCCTCAGCCGTGTGTTACCTGATGCTGAATCTCGTCGTCCCCTCTTCTTCGACAAGATCAGACCGGCGCGGTGGATGAGAACCTCAACCGTGAAACCCACAAAGCGGACACAGAACCCTATCAACGGAAATCTTTCGGGGAGGTCCAAGCGAGGTATCTCTGCATTCCTTCGCTCGTGTTCCGCTTGTTTCCACAACAGCTTGAACCTCTCCCGAAGCGCCTGCTGACCCTCAACGTGGTCTCCGCCAGAATGACTTCGTTCGACGACTTCAGGAGGTCGTAGGTCAGAAGTATCGAAGCGTACTCGTTCCATTCGCTGTTATCCACGTAGCCACCAGCGAGCGAGGGGGCAAGACCCTTCCGTCGACTCTGTATCTGTACTCGAATGAAGCAGGGAAAAGGATGCTTCTCCTGCCAGGGTCTCTCAAGGGTATACGGTACAGATTGTCCAGCCTCGACACACGGCGCAGTGTATCGAGCTCAGCCTGTGAGCCACAGAAGATTCTCTCTCCGCCGGGTAGTTCTCTCTGTCTGTCTTGAGACTTTTATCCAGAACCAGATCCACGGCGTGCCTGTGAAGGTCCTGGAATCGGCTTCATAAGTGACAATCTCACACTTTTTCAGTTCCGGAAAACGCCACTCACCCGGTATCATGAGCGTTGATGTCATGTCGTCCACGAGAAAGATCGAGGATAACATGCTCCCTAAAATCCACGAGGAAGCCGCCAAAGCGACATTTCTCTTCAGTTTTTCGGTGCACTGTCCAGAACTTGAGAATACGAAGAAGAGATCGAGGAAAGTTCCAAAGCTGGATGAGTCGCTCAACGAGCAGATCGATAAGCAGAGAAGGAGAATCAAGCCCAGAATTGAGAGGTCGAATGCTTCTTTGCGGATACCGGTGACGGCAGCTCGTCTGTCAAAGCCACACGAGTTCAAGTTGTTCGTCACGGAACGCGGTAGTCTGGATGGGATTCTTGTCGGAGAGACGAAAGAGCGGAACTCCATCGACGCATTGAAGCTCGGTGCGAAGTATCTGGAGAATGAACTTTTCGAGGAGAAGCCTTTCTTAATCAAATCCCGCAGGCATGCTCGCATTGACGCTGGCCTGCGAGTCACTCTTTCGGAAATCACCTCGAAGCCGAAAGGCACTTCGATGAAGGATCTCTTCCGACAAAGAGAAGGCGATGAGTTTCCCGCGACGAAATGGATGACTTATTTGAAGTGATCTGGCTGTAGCTTGAGCTTTCTCTCAACGTCAGGAATGGGTGATTAGGATCAGAAGGTCAGTGGCGTGTAGGTGTCGGGGACGATACGAAATGGCATTCACCATAAACATTTGACTTGCGATATCTTATCGTCATTCGGAGACAACGGAGCGATTCTGGAACTAGAGATGGCAAGCGAGAGTGTGTACCTGACCGTACAATGCAGCACAATCAGAATCCGTCGGGAAGCTCTGTTCTCCTCGAAGGGCGTGGACAGAAGAGACCAGTCGGAATTATTTATTTTCTTGGCAGAGACTGCGCAGGCCATGAGAGACATCAATGGGAAAATGATGGATTCCCGAATAAGAGAGGATTCCAATAATTGTGGGAGTGTGCAAAAAGAACTCATCGCACAGCTTCATGCGGTCGTCGTGGAATTGGATATCCTGGAGAGTGAAAAGTCGGAAAAACAGGTGGTCAAAAGCGGCCCCAAGTTGAGGAAAGATGTTGGCGGTACGAAATCATTCCGTGGGTTTTTCATTGAGCATCCCATAGACCAGAGGTTCCCAAACTTTTTCTTCGGCGGAACCCTTCGCGGAACCCCTAGTGTTCCGTGGAACCCGTCCTCATTTTTCAAAAAATTCAAAGTCCTGTCAATTGCTCTTCCCTTTCAGCTATTAGAGGAGAAAACACGCGTTTGTTCCGGAGCAGACCCGAATGTTTATTGCTTAAGTCAATTCTTGTGTAAATTAGGAATGCTCATATAGTGGGAACGTGCCTTGTGCAAGGACCTTCGCAACGTGCATTCGATGCCGATCGATGCGCCAATTAGAACGATCCCCTCCGTATTGAGGAAGACATTTGGAATCAGGAAAAGAAGTTGCCCACAGGGCTACGTCACCTAGGGCCCGTATAAGACCATACATATGGAAGCAGAACCTCGTCGCGGAACCCCGATTTGCGCAAAGAGCAGCCCACGGAACACTGGGGTTCCGCAAAGATTTTTTCACGGAACCCCCGGAAAAGAGCGACGGAACCCCAAGGGTTCCGCGGAACCCATTTTGGGAACCTCTGCCATAGACCATCCCTCCCAATCCTATTTCTCCAAATGTTGCTTCTTCAGAGAACTTTCTATTGGGGATCGCGCAAGCGATCGTTCAAAGCCTTCTTAACTGGATCGAGACCACCTTTAGGACTTGACCCGTCAAATACTTGTGTAATATTATACGAAGGCATCATCTCATCATCTGTTTTGAGCGGAGAGCGATTCCCTCTTACAATGTTTTGATCGACTCAATTTCTCTCGCACCTCAGCGAGACCTTCCTCCGATCGTGCACCATAAAACAGCGCCAGAATAAAGATAATAAATAAGCGGCCGACGTGAAGTCGACAATGAGAACAATCGATTCCTGCCTCCTGTGCAATCTGAACCCACTCCTCGACCCTCTGCGATTCTGGAATGATCGCCGGTACTCGGAGAGGAAGAAAAACGTCAGATCTTATGTGAAATCTTTTAAGACGCAGTGACATCGATAAGTTGCTCCGATAGCTCCCAACATTTTCTGTCCATCCCCCACTCCGCTCCCACAATTATGCGCTCAATCTGAACCACGGACAGTGCTATGGCCTCGTGGAAGTCAACAATGTTTCCTTTGTTCATATATTGTACATATACAGCGTTACATAGTTCAAAACCCTCGCTGGCTTTGAAGACGTCAGAGAGCGTCCCCGTTTGTATCAGTACGACTTCAAGAAGTCGAATCTTCTCAATTGATATCTTGTGAAGCATTATTTTTACCAACTCCTGGTGTTTTGAATGTATGGTGAAGATCTATCTGAACCCGAGTCTTTTGGGATTTCACAGTTTTTTCAGTCAAATTGTTGTTGGCAGTTACATATGTACAGTAGATATCGTGTGCATTTTTCGTGACAGAGTGTGCATATACATGCGTCATCCACCTCGTGCCTGTTTCTCCTGTTGCATATGGTGTGGTGAAAGCCGTGTGTCGCTCCTCTGGTGAACCGGTGTCTCTTTTTGAAGTTCGGTAGTCTCCCACAATCTGATGTCATTGCTGGACAGGAGTAGAACGCGGGGTCTATGTCCTCTTCCTTCCGTTTGCAGCTTTCGATATATTCTTGACTCTCAGTCATTCTGGTTACGCTCGCGATCGATTGATATCAAGCGAGTCCGGTTCACCGCGAAACGTCTTCTCGCGAATCGAAAACGTCCTAAATCGCGTTTATTTCAGTCTTCTGCTTCTGGAACAACGAAATTTTCTTCGAGATTGTAGGAAAATTATTACTCAATGACACGAGAACGGGGAGCAAAAAGATGCGATGGAGAGCATCCACGAGAATCGCAAAAATTAATGATTTCAAGAGAGATATCCAGACGAAGTTGGGGCTTTCGGACGTCAATATCATGTAAATACAAAAACAAGCGGCGGCGTTAAGCTGTATCAGAAGAGCGCCGGGCCAGCGAACCACCGGGCGCAATCTCTTGTCTGAGTCGACATCGGTCTCGTCAAAGTCAACCTCGATCCCATGGGAGTCAATCTTGATCCTTTTGAAGTAAACCTTGATCTCATCTGAGTTTTCCTCGCTCTTTCGTGAATCTGTTTTGATACAACACCTGCGGCAAGTCTCGGTCGTGGTGAAGCAAGAGGGACTGAAGAAAATGAAAAAGTAAATCACAATAGGAGTGTAATGAAACGAAGTGAAGTCCATGTCGAACCACTTGGAGCAGCCTATGATACCGACAGTGACAAAGAAGGGCCATAAGAAACGCCAGATGACGAGGCACCTATTTTGCCGGAAGAGAAGGATTTCGGGCGAACAGCAGATCAAAGAGACCACAGCACAAATTACGATTTGGGCAACAACACCAGGGTTTTCTGGGCCGCAAACGCCGGCGTTCAAGTCTGGGTACTTTTCCAAAATTCGACTCAAGCTCATTATCATGTCTTTTTCGGCGCGCGCGTCGACGGCTCGCTTAGTGTTAATCTTGCATCGAGAACCCAGAATTGTCGTCTCATTCTCATGGAATCGTTCCTGGAACTCAGAGCAGAGAACATTCGAGCGCGAATCTTTTGCTTAAGTGCTTTCAAGTATTCCTCTCTGGTGGGAGAATGTGTAGATGCGACTGCGGAATTCCTTTCCTTGTCGAACAGACTTGGTAACTCTTGGAACCAGCAATCCGTCAATCGTTCCGTGCTGTCGCGAGACAGCCTCTCGATTCGTTCACCATGGCAATGGGCCGCTCAAGAGTCTCGGGATGTCGATAGTCAATGCTGGCGTTGATGAAGAGTTCCACGCGGTCAGGGCGCAGAATGTATAAATCGCAGAAACGCCCGGATTCGTTTGATACATTCTGGCGATGCCCAGACCCGATCGATCTGGAAAACGAACTTCGTAGAATGTGATCGCTTCCGTCGCTGACTCGTTCCGCGAATTTCTCCGAGTCAGTACACTTTCACGTGAAGATGAGTCGCGGAATATTATTCGTGAACTCACTGATCAGGCTCCAGTGCGAGCTGCACGCATCCCGAGATTCCAGCAGCAAGATATGCATAGAAAGTGAGGATCACGACGGCCTTCACCGGGGCTTCGTTAAGCATATTGTTCCGCCTCGGGCGAGAGAACTCCGTCTCAGCACTTCCCTCTCCTCTGTTTTCTTCTGCTCTAACTGCTGCTTCTACGCTTCCATTTCGATTCCCCAGCCTTCCGTCTTCGTCTTCTTTTCCTTCGCGCGCCCGATATACTAGAGAGATGCAAGCACCGAAGAAGGTGATGTTGAAGAAAGAGGAAACTGCGACACCGAATCCAATCTGGATCACCCCCGCTCCTTTTTCGCTCCGAATCCCTAGGGAGCATGAGAAGAGAAAGCAATCTTCAGCGAGGTCTCGATGGAATATTACATCTTATCGAGCACTTAATCGTGACGTCTCTCGGAAGCCGTATGACGAGTCAATTAATTTCATCAAGTTCACCTGGGATCAGATGAGCAGCCGCAATCCATGTCCACAACAGAGCGTATACAGAGAGGTGTAGTAGTCCATAGTATGCATCTTTCATTCGTTCCTCCATTGATTCGCTGGGGTCTGTGATATACCAGCTCCTGAGCATCCACACCTTCGCATCCATCATTATAACTATAACTTGAAACGAGGAGGTTCATGTCATATAATATGCTTAATTAGCTGTCGGGCCGCGTGCGCCAAGTTTTCGAAGGTCGGATTCGAACATACTATGAGATTCCTCACCACGAGAAATCCTCGAAAACAACTCACATAGGGCGCAAGCCGAGTGTAGGAGCTCCATATAGTATCCGGAGGGATTCATCGTGAATGCGGCACACGAAGCGCAGGACATAGCCGTCGAGAAGATGGATAACAAACGCAGCAAAGGCCTTGGCCTCACTTCGCCCATCATCCATTTCGGAAGCTCTGTGACAACAGTAGGAAGCATGCGACAGAGGAAAAGAACGACGCAGTCTGCAACCACGCTCCGTTCTCCTGGAGGTGGTTCCTCTGGGGCGCACGTCAGGAGAGCTATGGCTATCACTAGCGGGACCACAATGTAGTAGGCCGGATGTCGAGCTATAGAGCCTCCGAGGGCTGCCAACGCACCAGCGAATGACCGAGGCAGCCCGGAGTAGGGGAAAATCCATGCCTTCGAAAAGAGACAAAGAGATCAAGGTCACTATGAGTGATGTATCAGTGGATATCCATCGCTGTGAAGACCGACCTCCATTACATCAAGTTCACCCCTGCGGATTCCGACGGTGCTCTCGCTTCGGGGGCTCACGGGAGGAGTCCGCTCCCCACGGGCTCAAGATGCAGCCCGCCAAGCGCGTGCTCTTCCCAAACGTGAGCGAGGGTACTGGCTGCACTCCGAGGATGCAAGTCTCCAGCAGAATGAGCAAACGAAGATCGGCAACTCCAAAGTCTCTCAATTATTAGAGCATTCTGGTTGCAGATCTCGCAATCTGAGCCAGCCTTGATAAGGAGCGAAGATGACGCCAACGACCGCGGAGGATCATTGAATCTGACCACCACCCGGGCCAGCAGTCGAGATTTGCTGCTCGCTCCACTGCCCCTCACGAGCCGGGAATCGAATCATACGGGTAATCGAGTGATCGGTGCTATCGGATTCCTTCTCTCTGGGGGTCGGTCTGGGGGTCCGATGGCGGGAGCCCGTAGAATTCTCAGGTAGAGTGGAGCACATCGAGAAAAGCGAGAAGCTCCTCTGAAATCACGGCTCTTCGATTGCAGTGCTTTGCATAACCGCGATGAATGGGACGACAATATTCGCGTGAGCTGGAAATTCGGAGAAATGCGAATATCGAGCGAGGAAGTGGAGAAATCTTCACGATTTTGTGTCCGAAGCGAAAAACTAGCCCGAAGGAAGAAACTTTCACTTTCGCGAAGTTTACGAGGCTTCATCTATCGCCATAGAAGAGCCCTGAGACCAGGGACATCGTCTCTTGACTTCGCGCCGGTGCTCTATAGCGGATCATGTGAATGATGGGAGCTTTTGAGGGAGCCGAGCTCAACATCTCATGAGATTCCCTTCCACCCTCACACAACGGTCTCCGGGGCGTCTGATCGTTTTCAGCGCCTCATTACAATTCAAAACGCTCTCGGCCCACAAGCTGGGTCCCTGGCCTGTCCTGGGACAGGAAAAGCGAAATGCTCATCGGAAACAGAGGATCGGCAAACTAAACAGGAGGCGGGAAGAGGCATTCTCCGACATAACAGGTGTACGCATATGAAATGCGACTTTTCGAAAAGCCGCGCTGCCGCCACCGCGGTGAGACTGGAGATCGCCTAGAACTAGAACTCTCATCTCCACTGATCACACGAGGCCAAATGGATCGATGCAAAATTCGAGGCATTGCCGATATGATGTCTGATCCAGGTACCTCAACCGATGGAGCGACAGGAGGGCTGGTAGAGTGTAAACACTATGCACGCTCCTCAAGCGGACTTTCCCGCGGAACTTCCTCTGGCCCTCGCCGTAACCAATTATCCGAACGGGGACCCTGCGACATACCTCAATCATCTCGAATGTAGCGGAACGCTTTTGGTCGAGACCCTGAGAAAACAAAGGAATTAGATAAACTCGGCTTTTTAACAGCCGACGACCTGACGACCACCATCCATGTTGAGGACGCGAGCTTCCCCTCTCCCATTCTCTCGCCTACTCCCGGCTCAGGCTCCTTCCCTCTGCCAGGCTCGCTGGCGCAGGCTGATCCTCATAGATCATTCATCCCATGCATTGACCGAGCCACAATCATATCAACACATTGTTCTCACACACTTCCATTCACGAGGAACGGAATTAGGAAATCTCGTTCGGTCTGTCCCATATGAGTGCGGGCGAAATAAGAAAATCTGGGCTCGACATTAGGTCAATGCCTAATTAAGGAGAGATATAAGGAAATCGGGAATCCGATCATGAAGGGTCGCAGTCGGGGGAGATCACTAATCGAAGCATCTAAATCTGGGACTGGTTCCTCGGGACTGAAAAAAAAATTCTGGCCTCTAGATGTCGTCACAGCGTACGATGACTGCTGACAGTTTCTGAGCGCTTCGAATAGATGAAAACACGTGGATTGAGCGATGCTCCAACAGAAGTGCAAAACTCTCGTGGCCTCGGAGGGATCGACGACACAATCCCTGAGCGGGAGCTCGAAATTGAAGAGTGCCTGGCCCAGGGCATGCCTCTATCGGCGCTCGCCCGTGAGAGCCGTGAGGCGGCGTGACTTTGACTTGAGTCATTCCAGTGAATGAATTTTTCATTGTTTTTGATTGAATTTGTGTGTCTTTTGTAGGTTTTGATTTATCTTTGATTTATCCTGGAGGAAATCTTGATGAAGTTAGGGAATTAGTCTTGTGCTTCTAAGGGATATAATTCGTGAATGGGGCGATGAAAAACTTGGCCCTCGGCTGTTCTGATTGTACAGGAGCGAGCGTTTTCGGGGGAGGTATTATCGGGAAGCGCGATAACTTTGCATAGCGGCCAGAAGGCCCGCTTGTATGATTCTCCTTTGAGTAAGCACACCTCGTCGATTTTAAGGGGTCTTGCCGCGACAGGCGTCTGTTTGTGGGCCGTTTTCAGATACTGTAGATATTCGTCGTGATATCGCTTCCAATAAGAACTGAGGATTCGTTGCTGGTATTTCCATCGCCTGGAGAATACGATTTTATCCGCATCTGACGCTTTGCTTGGTTCCGATATATGTTCTGGGATGATTGTTCTTCCTCGGTATCCGGAAAGGTGGTCGGCTGGCGAGAGTGCTTCGATTTCATCCGCTCCTGAAGCTATCGTGGTCATCGGTCGGCTGCTTACCATTGCTTCGATTCCGCTGAGGATTATTTCTAAATCTCTGAAATGAGGGACTGCGGATGCTAGGATCTTTCGGAATGGCCTCTTAATCGTTTGGATTTGTCTTTCGTAGAAGGCCCCGAAATTCCGTGCCATCGGTACGATGAATTTCCAGTCGATCATGAGGTCGGAGATTCGTCTTCTAATTTCGCCGTTCTTGACGTTCTCGTGAATGAGCTTTAGTTCCTCGGAGGCTCTCTGGAAGGATAGACCGTTGTCCGAGGTTATCGTTCTCACAGAGCGGAGCCGGTTGAGGAATTTTTTTAAGGCTTCTAAAACTTCGACTGTCGATAGGTCTGTCGTTAATTCTTGGTGGACTGCTCTGGTGACTGCGCAGGTGAAAAGGAGAATGTATCCTTTTCCTATTTCGCCAGAATTCTTCTTGTATCTAACTGGTCCCGTGAAATCGCACCCGAAGTGATGGACTGGTGGGGTCTCTTCGATTCGAAATGCTGGTAAGGGGGTGTCGGCAGACTTGCTGCTTCTGCGTGGAACATCTTGCATGTTGCGCATGCCTTTATGACCTGACGTGCTATTTTTCTCGCGAGGATGATCAGATAATCTTGTCGTAGGTGTTGCAGGATATAATTTATCCCGCCTGAGTGGAAGCATTTTTTCTCATTGATGTCCTGGACAAGTAGCCTAGAGTCAAGTGGAGCGATCCCGCGTTACAAGAGCCCACCAACCCCCTTGCGCGGACTTCGAGTCTCTACGTATGGATAAAGTACCAAGGCATCAAGCACAGCTCAAGTTTACTCATGGACACGTAATTGACATGCATCAATATCAACTCTCCATCTTTTCGAGGTATGATGATGTTTGATTAATCGATTAGCTAGCCGTCTCATTGAGAATATGATTGAACATGGCGATTGGTTGCTGCGGGCAGCACCAGGACTTCAACAGTTGTCTTCCTGGTCGCACGGGTCTTCTTCTAGCAGTCGCTTAACTTGCTTATACGCTGAGTGAACTTTGAAAGACAGAGGTATGCTGAGCGGGAATCCTCTGTATTGTCTCGTGATCTTGATTTGCTCCTTCGCTTCTGCCAGATTGTCGTCGTCTATGTACAGTAAGCCCATCTCCAAAGAGGAGAAAGCAGACACGTGAATCTCGTCTCCCAACTCCGGACCGCTAGAATTGAAGAAATTCCCTTCAGTCACTTTTGACCCAGAGGCGGTTCCAATCACCCATTGATGGACCAAGACAAAGTATTTCATGCAAAAATGAATTTGATGGAGTCGGGTAGAACAGCATGGACTACTCACTGCATGATGACTTCTCTGAAAGCTGCCTCAGCGGCGCCGAGCTTTTTCTCGTACCGGAGAATAACGCCTTGCAAGAACCTGACGAGACACCAATCTGGGAGATAGGCAGCGTCGTTCTCGTACGAAGCCCTGATACGAGCCACCTCAGTCTCGATTTCTGCCTTCACTTTCGACAGTGTGTCATTGTTCTTCGAGAACATGTTGAAGAAGCCCCACAGGTACATCAGTTCCTGGAAATGATCATATACGAATCATCAAGGGTCTTGGCATGCACGGCAATGGGCCGAACAATGCGGCTCCAATTAGAAATAGCCGTCCCATAGTGCTCCTACATAGTGGGGAAGCGTGAGTCGACCGCGCTCCAGGAAAGTGCGAGCTTTCATCGAGCAGAATACTTCGAGCGGAATTGTACGGCCGGCTATTCTTTTGCAGGAAGGTGCAACTTTGGACATCAAGTCGTGAACACCTTCTAGTGAGCCGGAGGCGTTATTGTTGATGTTGCCCTCGATCTGAATCAAATAAATTTTTCCGTGAGCGCAATGTATTTTCAAGATATGCCACCGAGGGCGTCGGAGCGGAGAAGATCATCAAAATCGCCTTACCTCTTTCATGTAGGTACAGACTCCCTTCAAGTAAAACGACGTCGCCTCCGACCAGCTGCATTTCCGATGCAGATCGTCCAGAACCCTCAGAGCATCGTCCCAACGACCCAGCACGCTGGATTGAATGGAAAAGAAATCATGAATTGATGACGATGAATGGAGCTCCGAGTCTACGGTGTCGTGGACTGCTGTCACTCACCAATATAGGTAGGCGTGATCCCAGTTGAAGAACGCGTCAAAGGGGATGAAGTCGTCCATCACCTTGTTTGCTTCTTCGAATTGTTCCAGAGCGCGTTCGATGCGACCGTGAATCTGATGCGCTCGACCTTGGAAGTAGAGACCGATGGCTCCATTCGGGAATTTACCGATGAACTGCTGGACAACTTTGTCGACCATCTCGAGATTACAGTCGCCATTTCCTGATCAAACGGAAGATTTAGATTCCGGAACTCAGAATCGGGAAAACTGAAGTGCGAACGTGTGGAGGAGAACACACGGTCCCGCTTCTCCAGAGTTAAAATCTTACCGAAAATATAATGGAGGTAGCTCTGATGCACTAGAAGAGCAATGCAGCTGAAAAGCGACATGAAGCCTTCGAACTTCTCCGTCTGTTGGACTAATAGTTGTTCCCCAGTGGTTTCATCACCGTGGAATCCGATGAATTCCAAGAGATTCAAAACTTTTTGCGGAAGCGATGAGATAATCTGCAAGAGCGTACCGTCAAACAAGTGCTACTATTATATATCACGTCATTGTCATCTTATTGGGGGATTAATCAACTTCAGGCTCTACTCACCAAGTTGTAGACGCCAATCCCGCACATGACACCGCTTTCGAAATGCACCTTCTCCTCGTGTTCGCCCCACGATCGTTGTTTGAGTAACGCGATGCACTCTCTTCGAGAAGACAATGGGAATGAAGGGGAAAATCAGTGATATTTCTCTATAGGCGTTATC
>NW_003803882.1:0-2954 GCF_000255335.2 Galendromus occidentalis
AAAATCAGTTTCGTTCTCTTCGGGTAGACAGATATCGATTGTTCTTTAAGGAGTAACGGACGGATGACGTCACCCCCTCTCCCTCGGAGCTCGAATACTTTATGAGGAAGCCATGAATAAACGCTTGAATGGAGCTGACCTAACCGCTTAAGTGCGTACTTCGCTGTACCTGCGCCGAAATCCCCAGTCCCCAGCACTATAATAAACGCCGTCTGTGCGTCACGTTGAAGTCTATGGCAGCTACCAAAAGGAGGGGTGCGATCTGCTCCAAAGGGCAGGGCCTTCGAGCGCTCTTCATAATTCCTCAGGCTGAATTTGCTTCAGAGGGATTGCGTCCTACTGCGTCAATTCGCCCTCAGAAGTGCGGAATATGACGTCACCTGATTGCCTTCGCCACACCGGAGAGTCGCCGCTGCGTGCCGTGGTTCAATAGTGGTTCATTCCGTGGTTCAATAGTGGTTTCAAATAGTGGTGGATGGTGGTTCGAGAGTGGTCGGAAGCTTCCCTTCGCGCTGTCGGCCGGATTATTCCGGCAGAGGGAAGGAATCATATTTCGTTTTCGAGGTATACAGTTTCCCCCTCGCTCAAAAGCCTGTCGGAGCTCGAACTCCATCCCGCCGCGCCGACGCGCTGTGACGCAGTCGCTGCCCGTGCCTCAACGTTCATTCCTGAGTCGCGCGTCCGCGTCGCTGACGCTGTTACGGAAATTGATTCGTTCTCATCGTTTCTAAGCGCTGTTGGAATGGGCCTTCGACAGCAAGATTGCTGATGTCCGTGATTCCTTTCCCGTGCACGAAATACTGAGTCTGAGTGTCTGCCATTCTAGCATACCATAACTGTGTTCACTCCACATACCACCTTCTCTTCGCCGAGCGCCTCCTCAACTCAATATTTGACTAAATAAGGGAAAGAACAGCAGCGGGATTTGACAAGGTAGAATTTTCAATAAGATAGTCTTTCTCCTTTTCCGCGTCATGCGGTAACTCAGGCGCGCATCGTTCTACTTCGATGCTGCGCGGAGGAGACTCATCGGGACTGCGGAGGGACGTCGACGCATAGCGATTCACGCAACTGAGTGAGTCTCGATCCTGGCCGTTCGAGATCTCGAAAATCTATGAGATTCGCTGATGAGACAAAATCACCTCCTCAGAAGAGGCGATGAAACCAGACGGAAAGCAATCCTCATGGGTACGATAGGCTCCTCTAGGTCACAGTGCTCGGGCCTGTTGGAGCCGGATCCGCTTCGATCGTTCCATGCTCTACGACAACGGAACTCGGCATCCTTTCGTGTTATCCTGCTCACTAACTCAGCATTCGGCTGAATCAGGGGAGAAAGAGCAGCGGGATCAAATAGCCTTTCCGTGGAGAGCAATCACCTTCCGCCAGCTTTTCGGAAGGAGATCGCTCGTTTTGTCCGGCTATTTAATAGCGAATGGCCTGTGATCCGGTTCCAGAGGATGCTCAAAACTAAATACTCGGTGGCAATGCGTGCGCCAGCAGCGCATCAATCCAGCGTTAGGTGGACCGCTGGTCTAACATAGGGATATATAGCACATGACGCTCAGCGCCACGGGTTCCAGCCTGGCCGCAGGCATGCTCAATCGAGAACTGAGGCCGGAGCTGGGCATGCTGGAAGGAAAACCGTCGAGGGTCAAACCGAGCGAACATCCCAAACTCGTCCTGGGAGAAACGGTCATGGCAAGAAACCATCTGTAGACGGAACCGAAACGGTTCCGGATAAAACCTCGGAGAATTGTGGCGCCGGGATCTGCGAAGTGGAAGCTCCTAATCTCTATATATAAAAATCTCCGCAGGGTTCCTATGTTACCTATGCTCGCCAAAACTGCTGAACGGATTCTCATTAAACTTGACAACATTAACCATACCCATTGCGGGATGGTTTGTATACGGTCAAAACCCTATTTCTTATTCCCCAAACCCCCCAAGTTTGCCTCTTGCCTCAGTCGGCTCAACATCGTCGTCTTTTTTTGCGTTTCTCGAGCGGTACAATCCGCTCGGTGAGGGGTAGCGAGCAACCTTACACGACCGAACGGGTCGTAAAGGGAGTTCGATCGTTTCATCGTCCCCGTGAAGTCTTGAGGGTCGGAATCAAGATCGGGGACATCGGGGGCCAACTCCATACGGTCGAAACGGAAGTCTTATTCTCGCGGTCATCGTGCCCGTCCGAGAGTCAGGGCATCATATGTTCATCCTGTCGTGAGTTGTAAATCGAAAATGAATCCTGGGGAGCAGGCGGCGCAGGTAAGAAATCGTGATGATTCTGTGTGGGAAATTTGAGGGCGGAATTCCCGATCATACCGACCGACAAAGTTCGGGTTCAAACGGCTGCGATTTGCCGTGCTTCCCGTGCGTGTCAATAAGGCACAAGGTCAATTACTGCAGGCATGCGGCCTGATCTTCGAGAATCCATGCTCATATCGCACGGATGACTATTCGTAGAATGTTCACGTGTCGGTGAATCATCGAATTCGTTTGTTGTGTACGCACCGGATAGTGAGACAAAAGACTCCGTTTATCTTCGAATGATCAGTTGAAGATTTATATGAGCATCATCTGTTCATGGTTGGAAATGAATCATCGGGGTACATGATGTGAAGGTGGGTGGGTGTGATGTGTAATGTTTCGGTATGGGATTCTGATGATGTCCGAAGTTCGGACTTCAGGACAATGCTTTCGGCATAAACCGGATGGTGAGACCAAAGGTGTGTGTGTGGTGCCCGTTAGGCTTGAGAGTCGGGGAATCGGGAACGGGGGCCAAATTCTTACCGTCGAAACGGGAGTCTTATCGCTCTCGCGGTTATCGTGCCCGCTGAGGCTCGAGAGTCAGGGAATCAAGATCGGATTTATATGAGCATCATATATGTTCATGTTTGGAGATGAATCCTCGAGGCATATGATGCGCGAGGTGGGTGAAACTGATCTTTCGATGTCAG
>NW_003803883.1:0-13876 GCF_000255335.2 Galendromus occidentalis
ATCGACGGATACCGCATATGGCCAAAAGGACTCGCATAAAGTAATCCTTACGAAACTCGTACAGTTCATCAAGCCAACATCCTATCTTCCAAAGCTTCCAGAGGATGACACTACTGACTCTTTGAACCGACGTCAAGCCCTCCGGAAGAATCATATTCCAATGAGAGTCAATCTGAGGAAGAGACACCTCCTGGGGATGTACAGCCAATGTCGCTCAGAAAACGACAAAATATAAGGCCCCCCAGAAAATACGAAATTGAACTCAATGAAACTTCTTATTTAGAGCCGAGGCATTGCAAGGAAGCAATGAGATCCGTCTTTGCAAGAGAGTGGCAACAAGCCATGCAAGACGAAATGGACTCTATGAGAAAACATAAAGTGTGGTCAATCGTAGAACCACCAAAGCATAAAAATCCGAAATCGTGTCGGTGGGTGTATAAAATCAAAACAAACCAAATAGGAGATATTGATAAGTTCCGAGCTCGTTTAGTCGTAAGAGGAAATTTTCAAAAGTTCGGATCAGACTTCTCGGATCTTTTCGCGCCGGTAGCGCGCTTCGACACCGTTCGATTCCTCCTGGCCCTATGCGCTGCGAGGAAATTACACTCAAGGCAGTTCGACATTAAAACAGCCTCTCTATACGGTGACTTGAAGGAGGAAATCCACATGACACAACCTCCAGGCTTCGCGGATGGAACCAATCGAGTTTGCAAATCGCACAAAAGTCTCTATGGCCTGCGACAAGCCCCTCGTTCGTTCAATACGAAACTGTGCCAAGTGCTCAAAGGCTTCAACCTACTTCAGAGCCAGGCAGATCCCTGCCTCTATTACAATCATGAGGATGGTGACATCCTGATACTGGCAATATACGTAGACGATGCCTTGATATTCTCCTCTGATAAAAGAAAGCTGGAAACACTCATAACAAGGGTAGCCAACGTCTTCGATATTACATCCTCGGAGCTAGATACCTTTCTAGGTATCAAAATCTCCATCGATAAGAATCAAAACGTATCAATCAATCAAAAGAAATATATCCAGACTGATCTGCAGCGTTTCCAAATGAATGACTGTAAAGAACTCTCGATACCTTCAGACAGCTCGATCTATACGATCGACCCTGAAGAAGAACCAAAAGAAATACGTCCTTATCGAGAGATCATTGGCTCCCTCATTTACCTGGCAATATGCACAAGACCCGACATAGCATTCGCTGTCTCTTTTCTGTCCAGATCCCTTGATAGGTACACAGAACAACACTGGAATGCGGCCCTAAAAATCTTGCGGTATTTGCAGGGCTCGCAAGATCTCGCAATAATTTACGCCGGCCGAAATTTCCCATTTTCCCCGAACGCGCTCGAGAACTACACAGACGCCGATTACGCTGCCTCAAGGACACGCGACGGTCAGTCAGTGGCACAGTGACCAAACTCAACGGTGGACCGATACTGTGGTCATCCAAACAACAAAAATCAATAAGTCTATCCACAACAGAATGTGAGTTCATAGGCGCAACAGAAGGAGCGAAAGAGCCCTCTGGCTTTCATCGCTATTCAATGAACTCAATACTCAGTTGAAACCCAACCTCTACATAGACAACCAATCAGCACTAAAGCTAATTCAGAACCCCCAATTCCACATGCGCACGAAACACATCGATGTGCAATATAAGTTTATAAGAGAAACATTCCAGAATAATCAAATCAACTTTTATTTCGTTCCAACGGATCAGCAGATAGCTGATATCCTGACGAAACCTCTCCCACGTCCAGTCTTCCAAAGACTCTTGAATCTGCTGGACTAAAAAGAAATCATGTTCGCTAAGATTCTAATCGGTCTATCGATTCTCATTCACATAAATGGACAATCATACTTCACCTATGATAATTGCCCAAAAAATTGCATGATCAAAAATCAAACATGCGTGATTGAGAAACGAACCGAATTCGAAACGTCATGTGTTCCGTCTCCTGTGGTATGTCGCAGTCTCGCCTCTCCGTACGTGGTCTGTCTGAGAGACAACCTTCTACCAATCGGGGGAGAAGAAATCTGGAAAGATTTCAAAGCCTCCCACCCTAAACCAACCCCCCAGTTCCCAGAAAATCCCCGAGAGCAGACCCAGCTGAAAATCTCATTAGCTGCCAATGGATTTTTCCTGCTACTTCTCCTTGGACTATTCGCTCTTCTCATACGAAGTTATCTGGAACCCAAGGAACCATACATACCCCTTGATCCCGAGCCTGGAAATCACTACTGATATCCCGACTAACCTCCTGGAGGAATCGTGACCGGGCGCACAAGAGTGGCCGTTTTTCAGCCTTATTGCCATCAGAGGCAAACACCCAATCGGGTTTACTAGCCCTCTCCATCTTCATCTCGACACAAAGTCCGAGGAGGGGGGACAAACAAAAGTACCCCCCACCCCGAACGCAGACGAAACCGCTTAGATCCAACCGAATTTTTTTTTCACCGGATGGCGGCGGACAAAAGTGACTGGCTGTTGGGTAGGGGGTGCCACCCCCGGCAGGAAATCCGCCCGATAAAATCACCACGAGAAGCGTCGTAAAGCAGATCAGAGAACACCCGACGCTCAGCGATAGGACCCAATTCGAACATTTAAACCGGGATCTGACAACGTATGTCAGATTGGGCTCCTGACCGACTTCAACATCAAGTTGAGCCCTCTCGGGCTCTTCTACAACTAGAGTAGAACTCTCCGCCTGCGGCGGATCATCAACAAACACCTCGTAGTTGTTTGCGGCGCGCTGTCGGGTTACCACTGGAGAGCGGAGCATCATTTTTTTTCGGTACAATCTCTGAAAACGGACTCTGGAAATCAATCACCCTGGACTCATTCATCCAAGCCTCGCATCCACACATATAAACGGATTCCACTCACTCGAAAAAAATACGTTTTTTTTCCTTCCCGAGCTCTTCAGAGCAATGCGGCGTCCGATCTACGAAAGGACATCAGAAGTCACCGGCTTGGCGACTCCAAAGCCGGAAAATATCGAAAAAAATACCTTCCAAATACTGCTGATCAACTCACCGAATCAACAAACAACTTGACAGTTTTTTCTTCTCCTCCTTCGCAAAACGTTTTATATTTCAATTCAAAATTTAACTCGACAAGTTAAGTACGTAGATCACAACCGTCTTCTTCGGCGGTTGGACACAGACTGACGACTTACCTCGTGGTGCGCGGCCTCGTGCGCGCGGGGGAGACGTGCACTGCCAGAACGTGCCAACCAGACTCAACGTGCAAAGCACAACCGGTGAACGCACACGACACCGCGGACACCACTCAACAGTCTCCGTGACTTCGGAGACAGAGCGGCTCCCGCACTCGAGAGAGCTCGGCGCAACAGAGGCTACGCTCAGCGAATCAGCCGATATTCAAGAATTACACCGCATCAGGAACAACGAAATATGAATCATAGTAATAGATAGAATTTGTATCTTCACCATACAGACCGACTCCTCGTTATCACTATCAGAGCGGCTGTTGAGCATGGAATATGTTAGATAGCGATAACTCAGAGCGATCATGTTGATCGGAAAGATGGTTACCGTTCATTTGACCGAATTCATATGATTATGAAGGTCATATGGATTCGGTCAAGTGGCTTCGGTCATATGAATTCGGTCGACAGGGAAGTCACCGGAAAGATTTCTCTCGGAGGAATCTCGTGAGATCGAAGAAATGCCGTAGTTATTGAGAGACCTAAGATCTCTGAACCGGTTGGGAGATCCTCTAGCGGAGGATACTCTGATGAACCGCAAGAACAAAGGAATCCCATCTGAGTCGGCATCAAGACCAGGATTGGACTTCGTGGCGCCATAAGTGTACGGCGATGGGTGCCGAAGCGGCTGGGTGTCTCCCCAGCTGCGGAATCGGCACAGGCACCGGCATAAATGAAAGATGCGGGTTGTTAGAATGTACGGGGGTGCGCTCTCTTCAACCAGCGAGAAGCTCTAGGTATAACTTAGGCTTCCCTTTCTCTCTACGAGAATCTAGAATAAGTGCACCCCAAGCTCATAGAATAAATTACTGTCTTGTGAAACCTCTGTCCGAGTGATTCCTCGATCCTGCATCCGAGTGTTAGTGCCTGAACTCAAGTCTCCCTACTGGTGAAATCGTGCCGCTGTGGGAACGTCCTGTCACCTTCGAATTCTCTCCAACCATCCCCAACACCTGACCAGTTTTGGTCAGACAGCTTCTGTACTACATTAATGTACATCTCATCGTCTGAGCATATTCTCTCAAATCTGCATTTTTCTCCTTCAGGTTTGACCTCTGACGATTTGGGTATTCGTACCATGTTGAGAGCACAGGACGTCATTTTGGACCTGAATAAGTTCTCGTGTATCCGAGGGGACGGCCTGTGGGTCTGTCACTCGAGGGAGGAACAGAAATGCGCGTTGCTGCGGTCAGATTCCCCGGTACCGAGGGAGGCTGTATGTGCGCCTCAAGACTTCCGGCTGAGTCAAGCAGTTACGGTTTGTGGCCAATCAAGCCTTTACTTAGTATGTTTCGACGAACATTGAGAGAGGGCGGTTTCATGATAAGTAAAAGAAGTTTCTCCGAACAAAAAATTAGCAAATTGACTCTTTCAATGTTTGAAACTTTAGTTGGCAGCTTTAGGTGTTCCCAGGCTATGGCTATGGCCAGACGTTGATCTGCGGTTCTCCCGCAATCGCCTGATGTTATAGATACTCTTGTCGGCTCTTTAGAGTCTTCGAGAAGAGTTGTGGAGGGTCAACACAAACAGCTCATGTTCATGGGAGCGTGGTCGCGGCGGCGCTTATTCCGCGCGAGTGGATCGATTCAGATTCAGGCAGTACACATTCAAATCTCGACCGAAAATGGTGTTCCCAGTGAAGCGCTGTTCTAGCTCGTCCAAAACGGTTGGATCTCTGGTGGTAGCTATGTTCATTCTAGGAGTTCTGATGAATGAGTTATTTTCTGGGATTCACGAAAAGTTACTGAGCATCAGTGTGGCTCACGTATAGGGTTACAGAAAATTTCCATTCTTTCTCAGCAGTTGTCGGGTTATTTCTGTTGGATATAACCCACTGGTGGTCAGTCGGTGGACACTAGATCTGAAAGTAAGCTGTGAGCCTGGAAGATCACGGCGGAATAAAGATACAGGATTTCGTTGTGAATCAGTAGCTCCTCGCTTGTGCGAGTCTTTATTACCAGTATATATACCCTAGAGGAGAGTATCACTACTGAAAGACGGAAGTCTTTCAGGGTCGTTCGTGAACACTGATCTGAAAGCGGAAGTCCTTCATATCAGGGCCTTCCGGGTACAGAAGATTGCCTAGAGGCTAATCATAATCATACTGTGGGAATGCGGAAGCTGGGAATTGTTAATTTAGCCGTCAATCGCACAAGAGACGAATGTCCCGCTGGAAATCCTAGGAAGGGTTTCGAGACTATGTAGATCAAAGACCGCCGCCGCCTAGCCGCCGCTACAGTGCGAGAGCAAACAGAGAGAGGGGCAAGGGAAATCCAGAGGCAGAAAAAAAGAGACGCGCGAATCAATCGCTCTGTTCCGGTACGTGAAAAGTGTCGGTCGCTTGCGTCGTCAAGCGTTACCCGAATAAATACGTGCACCGGAGTTTACCGTTGCTGGAATATGGAGTTCCCCGAACTCTATTTTTGTTTGTCAGAAACCTCCGACGCATATATCTAAGCCAGCTGCTGAATAGACACAATCAGATACTTTTCTAGTTCAGAGACCTAGTTCTAAAACTCGCTAAATTCCGGATGTAAATCTAGGACGTTCACTCTCTCTACCTACTGGATCCTTGACACAGATATCATCCTATATATTCAACGAATAAACGGATAGAGATACTCTCTGCTCTGTGACCACACAGAAGGCATCCTCGTCATTCTGAAGTCTGAATTCTGTCCTCCTCCTGGTATCCCGACTGATCTAGTGAAGTTTCCACTCACGGAAATTCCTATCAACCGTGAAACCGTGTGATTCACAATCTTACATTTGGTGGAGATTGCGAGCGGTCCCCGTTACCGATGGAAGGCACACCCCCCGTGCTGAGAAACCGCAAGGGACAACGAGCCGACATGGCACCTCAGAATCAGGATCCTGCATCATCGGAGTCGGACACCGAAGAAGCCCCGAACGCCTCGTCATCATCGATCGCGCAGGATGATCCAGCATCGGATCAAGCAAGTTGTTCGCAAGACCCCATCGAACATCAGCTCCAGCAAGAAGATCGCGCGATCCAGCAGCTCCTCAACACCCCAGGGCACGTAGGCCTAACGGACAAGCCTCGTGTATCCGACATGCAAAACGCCGGCACGAGTGGCTACACGTCGGCCACCTCGAGGGAGGAAAAGGTACGACCGGACCAAGCATTGTACAGGCCCCCAATCAGCCAGTACCAGAATCCAGTTCCAGCACAGCAATCCACCCCGATTCAGCACGTTTGCACACACGTGCTTTCCCCGACCCAGCAAGCTGCCCCGCCGATGCAGCAGTGTCAGTATCCTGATCCAGCACCGACTGCCCTAAAAATCCAGCAAACCAACGATCCTACGGGTATGTCGAACGCCGAACTCTTGGCGATGCTGTTGAAAATCCAGGTCCAGCTTACAGAGAGGACGCAGCAACAACTACATCCGCAACAAAAGAGGATCGACTACAAACGACCTATTACTAACGACTGAGACTAAGAACGACCACTAGCATAGTCCTGGCAGCAAACGAGTCTAGAATAGTCGGGTTGACGGTCGAGTCGAAAACCGGGCTCACATGCAGCAGTGCAGCTTATGTCCTCAATCTTGCTCCGGCGCTCATAGAAAAGAAGAACCTGCAGTCGCCACCAGCTATTGTAAATATTCGATCCGGCAGATCATCGACGGTAATCGAAAACTATACGACAACGCGGATCGTCCTTCCTAAGAACATGCTCATCGCCGAAGCGTCGCCCCTGCAAGAAGAATTCTTTATCGCCGCGCTCTCGAAAGAAACAACGACGAAGGAACGAAACGACGGGAAACCCGACACACTAAATCACACAGCCATCGAAAAAGAGATCGAAGAAGCAATCGAGAAATCCCCGCCACCAGCCGAAAGACGAGAGATCAAGAATATAATTTTGAAGTTTCCGCTGCTCATCCCCAGGAAAGACGACCCCCCCAGACAAACGCACTTGGTCAAGCACGGAATCAACACAGGAGATCACCCAGCAGTGAAAAGCCGCTACGCGGAACGATATTCGCCGGCCGAAATGGACTTCATCGCAGCAGAAGTAAAAAAAATGGAAAGGCAAGGAGTGGTGCAGCCGTCCGCAAGTCCATGGAACAGCCCGATCGTCCTAGTTCGCAAAAAGAATGGCGAAACGAGATTTTGCATCGATCTCAGAGAGCTAAACAAAGTCACAAAACGAGATAGCTATCCGCTACCACGAATCGATGATGCCCTAGATTGCCTTTCCGGGGCCAACTATTTTTCCACCCTCGATCTCAAATCAGGTTGCTTCCAGTGCCCCCTAGAAGAGAAGGATCAAGAGAAGACAGCCTTTTCGACCCCGGACGGACTGTACGAGTTCAAGGTGCTTCCATTCGGACTCTCGAACGGACCGGCAACTTTCGAACGACTCATGGATGGTGTACTTCGTGGTCACAAGTGGAAGCACTGCCTGGTATACTTGGACGACTTATGCTTCTTCGGCAGGACGCTCAGCGAACACAACGAACGCCTGGAAGAAATACTACGATGCCTGGATCAGGCAAACTTATCGCTCAACATCAAGAAATGTTCATTCGACGCAAAAGAGATCTCGCCCACCGCTACTCGGGCATTTCGACACCAGCAGACCGGCGATCCTCCGGACGGACGCCTGCAAACATGGAATTGGCGCGATCCTCGCACAGGTAGACGCAGGAGGCACGGCACGAGTCATAGCCTACGCGAGCAGAACGCTCCCAGGCCCTGAATCACGCTACTCAACGACACATCAGGAGGGGCTCGCGGTCGTTTGGGCGGTGAAAAAGTTCCACCCCTACGTTCACAGGAGACCCTTGACGGTTGTCAGCGATCACCATGCCCTATGTTGGCTAATGACAGCCAAGAACCTACGAGGACGTCTGGCCCGATGGACACTCCAGCCACAAGAGTATGACGTAACCGTGGTTTACAAACAGGGGAGGAAGCATCTAGACGCAGACTGTCTGTCACGCTATCCGGAAGCGGTATCGATTACCGAGGCACCGGCGTCGACTCGAAAGTCAGCTCCGGAAAAGGAAGGGATCATTGGTTGCATGAACTCGCTCTCGCTGGATGGGCTAGCTCAAGCACAAGAATGCGACCCGTCACCGGCAAGAGTCAAGGATCTAGCGAAACGCTCCAGCACTTTCGAGAACGTATCAGGAATACTCTACAAGAGGAACTTTTCACGCTCCGGCGATAACCTGCTGTTAGTGTTACCGAAGACCATGAGGAAACAGGCTCTGATCGCGGCTCTCTCAACCAAAGAGGCAGGACACCTCGGAATCGCGAAGACATACGGCAAGCTTATCCAGAGGTTTTATTGGCCATCAGCCTACCGGGACACCGAGAGCCACGTGAAAACATGCATCGAGTGCCAGCGACGGAAGAACAACCCAGAGAGAGCAGGTCTGCTCCAGCATCTAGACACACCGTCGACCCCTTTCCATACCGTGGGCATCGATCTGGTCTCGTTCAACCGGACCAACAAGGGTAACCGGGTGATTGCCACCGCCATCTGTCACCTGACCAAGTCTAATCGCGAAGGCTCTTCCAGATGGCTCGGCCGAACAGGTTGCCAACTTTCTGGTAGAAAACGTGGCACTCCAGCACGGCGCTCCTCGAATTCTGATCAGCGACCAGGGCAAAGTGTTTCTTACCACAGCTTATCACCCAGCCTGCAACGGCCTGTGTGAAAGGACCCACCGGACCCTCGCGGACAGCTTGAGCAAATACACCGACGACAACAAGTCCGATTGGGACGAAATACTGCCATTCATCGTTCACGCATACAACACCGCACCTCAAAAATCGACCAAGTTCTCTCCGTTCTTTCTAGTGCACGGCAGAGAGGCGGAGACGACGTTCAGCACCGGATTACCACCACCTCCAGTCCGGAAGACCATAACAGCGAACGAGTACGGTGAAGAACTCCGCCGTCGTCTACTGATCGCCAGAGATCTGGCAAGAGACCTGGCAGACAAAGAGAAAGACGTCAACAAAACAACCTACGACTCACGCAGAAAAGAGAACACCTTCAAAATCGACGACCTCGTGTGGGTACATTACTCATTCCGTAAAATTGGGCAATCTGACAAACTCCAGAGTCCGTATTTCGGCCCGTTCAAAATTGAAGAGCAACGCGGTCCGGAGACATTCTTAGTCGAACCCACACGCGGCGCGAGGCTACCCGGACCACGAACTAGGGAACATACAGTGCATTCCTCACGACTGAAAGCGATGGCACTCGGCTCACCAACGGAAGAAAGCCGAGACGATCCGGGACCAGCACCAGCTCCAATAGATGTCAACCTCGATCAGCAAGATCATGCATCAGAGCAAGCAGAGCCAGCAACCGATCAAGCAGAGCACGAAATCGAGCTTCAGAATCCAGCAACCGATCAAGCAGAGCACGAAATCGAACTTCCGAACCCAGTAACCGCGCAACCAAGTCAAGCACAAGAACCACAAGACAACCCACCAAGTCACACGATTAGATATCCCAGCAGGAACAGACGACGACCACAGTATTTCAACGATTATTGCTAGGCAGAGTGTTGCCGAACCGGGTCGGTTCTTCATTCGTTAGGGAGTTATGTGGGGATGCGGAAGCTGGGAATTGTCAATTTAGCCGTTAATCGCACAAGAGACGAATGTCCCGCTGGAAATCCGAGACTATGTAGATCAACGACCGCCGCCGCCTAGCCGCCGCTACAGTGCGAGAGCAAACAGAGAGAGGGGCAAGGGAAATCCGGAGGCAGAAAAAAAAGAGACGCGCGAATCAATCGCTCTGTTCCGGTACGTGAAAAGTGTCGGTCGCTTGCGTCGTCAAGCGTTACCCGAATAAATACGTGCACCGGAGTTTACCGTGAAACCGTGTGATTCACGATCTTACAATACTGAGAATGTTACAGCTTCTCTACAGAAGACTGTAGGTCATCTGTATTTCAACATCCTCCCTTAGATGGAACAGTCTGAGGATGATTAACCAGGTTCACTATCTCTCGTTAGTAGCTAACCTAGGGCAATTTATTGGTATGGAACAATACCAATTTACTGGTGTACACTTCATTTTTCCCTTTAAAACGAATGGGTACATTATGACCATTTGGCGCCGGGCACCACGAAATTTTCCACTGAGATCTGTCTCAGGATTTTCTTGTAAAGATGTTCAATGTGAACATCCTCTGGGAGTTCGGAACGAATCTCGTCCCCAAATTGGAAGGTGGTGGCTGCCTCCACCGTTTCGGTCATGGACTTCAGGAGGAAGCCTCTTGCTGTGGCAGTTACCAGTTTCTTGTAAACTGGTGTTGTTTGCTTCCATATGTGTTGAACGAACGAGGGTTCAACCACATGTCCCGTCCGTTTGTGGACGTTTCGGGCATACGCTACTGTGAAAGCGTACAGTCCGCAGTTTTCGTCCCAAATGTATTCTCTATTTTCGGAATACCTGCGGTAGACCCGAGAGACCCGATCGACGAAAGTTGTGTAATTGATGACCGCGATTGATCGTTTGATCTCGTCTTCAATGAACACGTCCCAGTGGGGACCACCGAACAGTTTGCACTGCACTATGCTTTCCAAGTGCACATCACTGGACCTTGGACAGTGTTCGCGTGAGCACACGCACGGAAGTCGAATGCCTTCGACGTTAACGATTTTTGGGGCGGTCTCAAATTCACATTCGTCGTAGTATATTGGGGGGAACTGGGTGAAAAGCTTCCCCTGAGGATTGTTCATGTAGGGGAAATACTTGGTCATTTTTCCTCCATGAAGGTCCAATGCAGAATGATCCACCTTTGGTTCTTCGAGGTGTGTCTAGTGAAAGGTGGAAAGCGCAGAAGAGCCGAGAAAACAAAACAAAACAGCCCTTTTCTGAATAAAGAGGCTACGGCTCATTTTCCGGTAGCTTTCTCACTCGTCTCCCTTCTCACGGTGTTAACACGGACAAGAGTTATTTGCTCGAGTTCATCTGATCCGAGCCATGAATCCGAAAGGCATTCCCCGACGTTGTTGTTCTATAGCGGTAAAGAACAAAAGGGGCTTAGAGAGGCGTTGATCGGATTCTCATGGGTCGATAGTCGGTTTGTGGTTAAATGGCTTGGAACCCGACCGTCAGAGTTTGTTTTCAAATTCATCGACTCTGTTACTATTGCTTTGTTTCAGAGCACCGAGAACGTAATGCATTGCAGTGAATTTAGACCCGATTGATGGTCATGTGTCAGTTCACTGCCTGGATTCTAGAAGTCCAGTTAGCTTCACTAGTTATCTCAACACTGAGAAAATAACCAATGTTTCATCAAAGCCATGCATCAAATGCGCGTTTAATGCCCTGGTTGGAATGCTGAACCAGTCCGTGTTTTGAGGATTATGAATCATTTCATTGAACTATCTCAATCCTCTTTTGTCTTTCGTTTTGGGAGAGTGATCCTCCCTCAGACGAGTCCGCTTTATTCAGAGGACACTTCAGGACACTTTCACTTTGTGCCTGAATCTCATTCAGTACACCTTGTCTGTGCTTGTACGTCCAGTAGTTGTCAGTTGTTCACCAACATGATGCTGACTCCGAATGAACAGCATGCTTTGAATACTACTGGTCCAGCCGACATGGCACAGGATTCTACTCCGACTCCGCCGAGCTCAGTTATCGATGAGCGAGGTGTCGTTCACCTCAACGGCAATGAGGTAGCCCTGGTTGAGTCGTACTCTCGAGTGATCGCCGATCGAGTCACCCGCATCGAGAACAGTCTTGAACTGTACAGGAACGATGTTCTATCTCGTGCCGAAGATTCCCAGACCATCCGGGCTCTCTCCGAAACTGTCCGTCGGCTTGGAGTTGAAACGTCCAACCACTGGTCAAACTTCAACAATCTCATTGATCTCAACCGGTTGGCCAGAACCGTTACTCCAAACGAGACGATCCAAGACATCATTGGCTCCCTGGAGAATTTGACCATCAACGTTAATATGCAGCAGAAGCAGCTAAGGACTGCTCGTGCAGCTCAGGCCGGAATGTCCTCTCGTCGAAATCATTTGGTCAGCAAGGCTGCTACAAATGAGCAGGTGTCCCATCTGCACTCTCTGATTACTGCTCTCAGGGATGAACTGAACAATGTCCGCGGAACGGTGGTTCAGCTCAACGCTGCACCAAAAATGGCTGCACCTGGAGGATCATCGAGAATTGATCAGATCCTTGATGATATCGACGGTGTCAAGGATGCCATCTACAAGATGGAGGGAATCATCCGACGACTTGAGGACAGTGCCACGAAGAAGGCAAAGGCTGAAGCCGAGCGTTTTCATGAGTTTGACATTTCTGCGGCCCAATGCGTCATGGAGCAGAAGGAGATGTCGGACAGCAACGAGATTCGTTTCATGAGTATCGAGACCAAGCTTACCACTGTCCAGGAGGAGCTGAGGAGTGTGATGTCCGGTCAATGTGACATCCTCCACAGGCTTTTTAAGCTTGAAGCGAAGCATCCCTCTGATCTTGGAGTCAGTGCTATGGATCCCAACATCCAGCCAGACAAATATCAGCGTTCTCGCCTTCGAATGCAAGTGGAGGAGGCCATGAGGGCCGATGCCGCCCCACCGACAGGATGGCGCAGGCGGGTACTCAACATGATGATCGCGAGGTTTTCCTTCCGCACCTGGTTGCTGATTCTGTTCGGCTTCCTGATTGTGACTGGTAAGCGAGATGTCTTCATTCTCTTGTTATTTATATTCGTCTCGGGTTCCGGATGAGAATATATTCATGATATTCATTCGTTTTCCAAAGTGGTCTAGGGTACTTCATCTTGACCCGAGAGGTTCAATACCCCACGGTGAATTACCAGTACCCTTCGTCTGATTCCCGTTCAGCTTCGATTACCACCGTGGTGCCGAATTATTTACCTTCCCAACAATGGGTCAGCCGGAAACGCCGAGTCTGAGAATGGTAGGGCATCCATCCCAGGACTGACGTACTATCCTTACGCAAGGAAGCATATCTCCATGTTGCCCTACTCCTGTGCGAGGGAAGGCGGTGGCTGGATATGTGAGCACCGCTATGAGGACAATTGTCTCTGGGTGGATGGCAGTTATGACCCATAACGTGGAGTGTTTGATCAGGCCCGCGCAACGAAGATGTCGCAAGGGTGGAATCACGTACGAGTGTGAGCGACGTTGATCGCCCAATCTCCCCTTGTAAGAGAACAATACCGCCTGGAACACGTCTTATGATTCCAGCGGTATGAGTGGCAGATGAAACGATTTTGGATTAGGCGCGCATGTTCATCTTATCAGGCCACATTTCAATAAACGCCTTTCTCTTCTCAATCGCTTCGTTGTTCGAATGGTCCTATGTCCATAGTCACCATGTATTGTTACGCCATTGATCAAGCAGTCATGAGGTCCTTTTGCCAAGCGGTTGCCAGTGTCTGCTCAGGAATGTTTACACTTCTTGGAACGTTTTGGGTGACCAGAATGTTTCCTACACAGGTGAACTCTGTGCCTGTTCAGGTGCTCAAGGACCCAGTGGGGCTAGTATCTGTTGATCAGACAGAATACAGTCGACCTGGAATTTATCCATCTAGTGCATTCAGATGGGAGCCATCACCGTTCTCTAGTTCCAACGAAGATACCGAGACATTGAC
>NW_003803884.1:0-1222 GCF_000255335.2 Galendromus occidentalis
GGCCCGACTCAGCGAAAACCATGATGAAAGAGCTGCTAGATTGGCGTGCAATAGAGAACGGAATTCTCGATCTCGACGATCTGAAAGCACTGAATTGAAGTATAGTGCTTTTCATTACGACCCATGTTGCGATTACAGCCTCAAACCCGAGGGAAGGATCGCCGAAATTAATAAGTCATGCCAATATTGTTGCGCACTCAAGTTCAAGAATGAGCCGCCAGGATTGTGCTGTGCAGGTGGGAAGGTAAAGCTTCCCGAATTGCTTGCGCCGCCAGAGCCATTGTTAACATTGATTTCTGGCTCAACCGCTGAATCGAATCACTTTTTAAGCAACATACGCAAGTAAAATTCATGTTTATTTCATGGGTGCTCTGGATGAGCAAGTTGACAGACGGTGTCAGATCGATAACGCCACGGATCGTGATATCGTGGCAGCGTTGCAGAATTTATTTGATCAACGCAACCGCTTAGTTGGTTTATTCTAACGGCGTTGGAGCGCATGCCGACAGATGAGTACAAGGTCCTAATCAGAGCTGACAAAACACCATCAGGCCAACACGGAAGGCGGTACAATGTGCAAACGATCGACGAAGTCGCGATTGTCATTGTTGGAAGATTTCAATTCACGCGATATTTTGTTCTTCAGCGAAGAAGCGGCGACCTCCAACGAGTTTGTGGAACGCGTCGCTCGTACGACGCTTTACAGTATCCCATAATATTTATGGAAGGACAAGATGGATACCATCTGAACATCAAAATGATTGATCCTCAAACTGGTACAGAGAACGATGAAAAAGTCAGCGCCATGAATTATTACGCTTACCGTTTAATGGTTTGAGACAATGCCGACAATCATATTCTACGATGCCGGCAGTTGTTGCATCAATATGTTGTCGATATGTATGCGAAGATTGATACCGAACGTCTTTATTCATCAGACTGAATCAATCGAAATTACGCTCAGAGGATTACGCGATGCGATAAACAGGCAGTGTCAATGCCAGTGAGCTTGGCAAGATGGTGATCTTGCCTGCGACATTGCGACATTCACCGGGAGCCCTAGACACATGCACGAATACGCACAAGATGCTACGACATACGTTCGAAACTACGGTCGCCCAGATATTTTCATTACATTTACATGTAACCCCGCGTGGGAGGAGATAATATGAAAGCGCTATTGTACCCAGATCGAACGAGCTCGGATCGCCATGATCCAGTG
>NW_003803884.1:1769-119496 GCF_000255335.2 Galendromus occidentalis
GAAACGAGGATTGCCGCATGCCCACATTTTGTNTTTTTAAAGGCTTTTTTTGAAAAGATCACACCGGAGAAGATTTGACGATGTGATTTTCAGCCGAAATACCTGATGAAGAACTCGATCCGGAGTTAATTTCAAATCATTTCGAAGAACATGATTCATGGGCCATGTGGTGCGTTTGATGACAAATCCCCGTGCATGAAAGACGGTACTTGTACGAAGCGATATCCGAGGAAACTACTGGCCCAAACTATTACTGGGAATGATGGTTACCCACAATACCGACGTAGGTCACCGACAGATGGCGGGAAAATTATGAAATTGAAAGTACGAAATGTTGATGTTCCCGTCGATAATCGCTGGGTCGTGCCGTATTCGCCGCTTCTGTCAAAAACGTTTAAAGCTCACACCAACGTCGAGTATTGCAATTCAGTCAAATCAATCAAGTACATCTGCAAATATATCAACAAAGGGCATGATATGGCGATATTTGGAATGGAAAATGCATCTGCTCAATATGACGAGATCGAGCGCTATCAAGCTGGCCGATACATCAGCAGCAATGAGGCAGGCTGGCGTATCCTGTCATTTCCGATCCATGAGCGGCATCCAGCAGTGATACACTTAGCGGTACACCTTGAGAACGGACAGCGCATATATTTCACGGCGGGCAATCTCCAGTCGAGGCTCCAATCCCCTCCACAGACAATGATACATTCGCGAGCACGTTACTCTTCTCAGAAGTACCGAGATACTACACATGGAAAATTGTAGCCAAAAAGTTTCAGCGGCGAAAAATAGGTAACAATGCAAACATAAGATAAACTAAATATTTCAATCAAATTCAAATGGTCCCTGCCTGTTCCAAGAAAATACATCTACGGTTCGCAGCGAAGCGCGACCGGGCACGCTAGTGTCTAGCTAAAATGCGGCCCGAAAGGGCTTGCGGGTTCCATGCCCATACTCATCCCTATGTAATAAATGAAATCACAGGTCCGGCTGGCAGTTCCACCCAGGATTCAAAGCTGCGCTCAAGTCAAAATTATCCAATCACGCATTTTCCTCGTCGTCTTTCTATCTCAAACCTAATAGAGCGCTGTCTCCACCTCTGACTTCGGTCGAAGCGAGTGCAGTAGGTTGACGTGCTCAATGACGTAAAGTAGGATCCTGACGAAGAACGCTCGGGGAGTTCAAGGCTCGATGACCCTGTGCCATTTATTCGCTTAATCGTGCTCTTAACATTCCTCAAGTCGAGCTCCTTGAGCCATTGTCTACATTGAGTCCGTGAGATGGTATAGCTAGAGATTATTCTCCCGACGGAACCTCATGTTCGGACTCCTGAGGATGTAGGTCCACGGTCTTCGACATATAACATTGTTCCCCTGCCCATCAGGGTACGCTACATGTATTTGTTCAAAGCGGGGGCTTTACAAGGAAAAGGAAGCATAAAAAATAGACACTCCTTTATGTCAATTGTTCGAGCTCAAGGGTGCGATTCTGTTCTTACTCTATCTGCCGCATCACCACTGGTCTCAGAAGCTCCGTCGATCGCTCCAAGACAGAAGCGCAGCTACTTCCGAGATTGGCCAAATACATTAGACGACCAAAGGATTCCAGAAAAACATTGATTGAATTTCGAGAAAATGCCGGTCTCCATATAGGATAGGTTCCCAAATACCCTTGTACCGAATATTCTCCACAAGCTTTCTTGGGCCGAGCCGATTGTTCCCGCTTGAGGTCATTCAAAGACGATACGAAATTTAATTATCAACTGACCGGCTATTGTTTTCGCTCGTCGTTCTCTGAGCGCGGAAGAGTTTAGGTTTCCGTAGAGTCACAAAAATGGACAGATAGACTCGAGATTGCAGGAACGGCGCTCCTCTGGCGCTCTCCTTCGAGACTGTGGTCCACGGAGCCATGGTCAACGGAATGAAGCAACTTCCTCGCTCTCCGTATCGAGCGGGATCTCTCCAACATGGTTCATCTCGGAATCGGAAGTCAAGAAACGATTCCGAGAAAGTCGACGAATGCTCTCTCAAATTATGACTCACGGTTGGGGAGCGATTCTTGCCCGTCGATTTCTTGCTCAATGTGAAGAAAATTCTCAAGCACCGACGCATTGATTGTGTCCCATTTCCTCTATGAGATGGCACTCCTTGTGGTGGAAAGGTCCCGATTCACTCGTTCGAGAACTCAGGCTGACTGGAGAGGGCTGATCGAAGCAGTCGGACAACTACCGAGGAATACTGTCTACAAAATTCCGCCTCGCGGCACGAATATCATCGCTCACGGACAGCCGGAGTCGCCCAAGCCGAATACCAAAACGGGAAAAGTCAAGTCCAGCCAGGGAATTCAAGTTATTAGTCTCGGTGTACGTTTCGGAAGTGCGTCGCGGCATCGAGGCGAGAGTTAGAATTCATTGAATGTACGTCGTAGCCGAGGCGCGATTGCATCTTTGAATCGACCGACGACGCTGATAAATTTCGAGATTTGTCCGTTCGAAAATCAAATCGGATCGCGAGAGTTGAGGGATCGATGAGCATCGAGAATTTCTTCGTGATCTTATTAGTTCCTATCTAAAACTCAAAGTACAGATCGTCCGCTTGTTCTAACAACCACTAATACCGGAGGAACTTTCTCGGGATCCGCTCGTCCACTTGTTCCTATCCACGAAAGCTGTCCACTCTTCCCCGTCCTCGGCGTCGCAGTCCAAAGTCTCCAAGGTGTTGAGGAAGGTTTTTCCATTGAAGCCTCCCACGACGAAGAGACGGCCCTGGACGACGGCAGCGCCAACGTTCGCTCTACAGGAAAAAGGGAAATTCGCAAGGTCAGCTGGTGGTAAAGCGACGAGCGATTGGGATGACGAATACTTATCGAACGGAGCATGCTCCGTTGTTATATCGTACCTGCAAGTAGTGAGTGGAGGTCCCGCACTCCAGGTATTCGTGGTTGGATCATATACTTCGACGGAGCACAGGGAATGTGAGCCATCATGACCGCCCATGGCGTAGATGCGGCCTCGAAGAGAAGCTACACCACAGCCTCGTCTGGAAGATCAATGATTAGTTATTCTCAATGATAATCACCATCCGTTATCCCCAGCCGATTCCTTGGCTGGGTGATCCGTTACTCCGGCCTGCAGTCACCTACCTGGCTTGTTGCATCGGAGCGCACGGAATCCATTTATTTTCCTCAGCTGAGTATCTTTCCACGCTGGGACTGCAGTTCCACTCTTCACCGCTACCGACCGCGTAAATGAAGTCTTTGAGAACAACTATGCCCGGTTGCGATCTGCAGAACAAGGGAAGCACAAACGTTAAAATCTCTGAGCTAATAACAGGAAGTTCGGAATCGATTCTTATCGACAAATGCTCCGATCGAACGCCGTCGCTGTCTCACCTTTTGACTGTCAGAGGTGCCGCCAGTGACCAGGAGTTGCTCTCGGGATCGTATACGTCCACACGGGTCATGCCCCGTAGGCCGTTCGAGCCTCCGATCACGTAGATCTTTCCTTTGAAAGCGCAAACTCCTGCGAACGATAAGCCAGTCGCAACGAGATGTTCTCCCCCACCCAGCACAACACGTTTCACGTACAATTGCCACAAGCACGCGAAACTCGAATTCACCCCTGCTTCGCTTGTCCGGTCACGAGCTTTTCGCAACACGAATGAGACGCTGATACTACAGTTTCAAGTACATTTCTCCTTTGTATTTCAAAGACGCCTGGACCGACGATTGTGCGAGACTCGAGCTCCTCGCGAGCCTCCTTCGATGGAACTATCCTATCAGTCCCGGGAATCGGAATATTTTCCCGAGCTCCCCAAAGTGTTTTTCCCTCGAAGTGGATATGTTTGAAAAAGCTGAGCGTCGGTTCAGACGTCTTTCACGCGCACGCTTCATGTTACATCTCAATGAATTCGGGTTCTCCTCAGCGTCTAGACCTCCGAGCTCCGGGCTGTGGGATTCACTTGTGGAACGACTCCGAGCCCTCCAGGAAGAGTATCTCGGCACGCTCGGGTCTCTCCGCGAAATCCGCAGCGCGTGCATATCGCGCTCCCGGCAGTGAGGCTTTCGCAGTCTGTCGTATCGACTACGTCTGAGGTTCCTGTGTTAGACCTTCTGGTAAAGCTGTCGTTGCTTGGTCGCAACAACTCCTCAGAAAGTCATTGGGGAACACTTTATGATGCTTCTTTGCAGCTCCAGACTACGATCATGCCTTCATCCCGGTGCCAGGACTAGTGGCGCTGACGCTGATACCGCTAGAGCTGCGATAGGACCCCGGCATAGGTCCTTGATTGTTGGTCCTGTTACGAACGAATAATCTGCTTAATAAAGATTTCTTTGTCCAGCGATGGGGTCCCGACAGGAACACGCCTTGGTTGCGATCCGACCGTCACGTATCTCCGTCCGGAAGGGGTCATCGCGCCCAAAACCAAAATACCTAGCCTCGCGATCGAGATCTCTCATCGCCCATGAGTACCCACACAAAATGCCTTAGCAACGACAGCTTTTCCGTACAAGACAACAATCATACGGCGTCAGTCGATCGACTACAATCCGAGTCAAAATAACAACAAAGCATCACCGTGTTCGTTCAATCCGGCTGCCTTCAGTCGGTCAGATTGTTGATTGACGGCACGCGGTTTTTTAAAGCTAGAATAAGAGATTACGCTGAACGGGTAGACGCGCTTCGGCGTGACAAATCCTGTTCTATGTCTCTATTTTTTCCTTCTTTCGGTCTGCTCTCGTTACACACATTCTCCCAACGCCATGACCGCATGCAGCGACACTCACCTGCATGGGATCTCGGGAAAGGCAGCGGAGCTATCGAGTGCCACTTCTCCTGCTCAAAGTCGAAAACCTCGCACGCTGTCAGGTCTTTCGTTCCGTCCGAGCCCCCGACCGCGTAGATGAGCCCGTTCAAGTTGGCGATGTCGGTTCGACCGCGCGGGCTATGCATGTCGGGGAGCTTGCTCCAGCGATTCTCTGCCAGGTTGAGTATTTCCACCGATTTGAGGCACTCAACTCTATCGTAACCACCACAAACGAACAGGCTCCCGTTGAGTTCAGCAACGCCCAGACCGCACCGAGGGTTCGGCATAGCTTGCAGCGTCGACATTTGCTGAAGAACCGGCGAATTGCTCTGGCCGTTCGGAGAGGTCGGCGATTGGTCCGGAGGTGTTTCCCCATGGTTGAGTCGTCGAACGGTCGATAGGAGAACGATGCTCCCATTAACGATCGCCAGTCCTGTCGTCGAGTGGGCGCTGGTGCTCGTTGTCGCAATGATGCGGAAATCTCTGCGGAGGATGGAGAGGGGAACATGAGACATCTCAATCGCGATCCCCAAAGCTTCTGGGAGTCCCAGCTTCACCAGAATTTGATCAACCGAATCGGAGGAAAGATCAAACAATGAGATTTCGAATTAGCACCTGTCGAATTCCTCGTCATCGCTGGAGCCTGACGAGTCTGATCTCGTGTAGAGGAATTGTTTCGGTTTCGCAGGTTTGTTGTTCGCCGTACCCTTCTTGCTTTTACTCTTCGCGTGACCCTGTCCGTTGCTTTGATGGAGTTTCTTCGAAAGCCGCTTATAATCCTGCACGAGCTCCGAATCACGGACGTCGCCAGTCTCGATATCGTTGCAATCGTGCAGAGTTCGATCCCGATTCAAATACAGCAGGTGGACCTGTGGAAGAGTGAGATTCGGTGAGATACCGAATCGCGCACAGATTAGGGTTGAAATATCAGTCGGCCCCGAATGAGTCGGCAGATCAGGATCTCAGTATCACGGGAGTACGAGGGCAAGGTGAACCTTTTCCGTCAGACGGTCGATCTCGAGAGTCGTCTCTGTGGCTCGAAGCCAGTCGAGAACCATTTCGAGTAAATGCCGCTCGTTGGTGTTATCCATCTCAGCCCAGCTGCTCTGGATGAGCTCGACTTGGATGTGTTTCAGAGAAGAGATTTCGGAACTTTTGAGAACCTCGCCAATCTGCGAACGAATGAGATGGTTTTAAAACATATATACGGAATCTGATCGTTCGAGGAGAACGGAAACGACGCGACGGTCGGGTAGGACAAGACATACGTTTTGCTTGATGAAAGAGTCGAGACGAGTGATCGGGTCCTTGTGACAGTGGTACGAATCGGTCAGGATTGCGCGCACTCCAAGGCAGTTTTCTGCGGTCACATTGTCCACCAAATACGCGCCACAAAATTTAACCACTGCGTTTATCTGAAAGAGGATAGCAGTGAGCAATCACGCATCACATGAGCTGAGCCGGAGCCATCAGGCTACATGTGGGCGTTGTCTTTTATGCCGTGAAACAGCCGTACTGCGCTCGCATGGATAAAGCACTCACTTTGAGCTTGGCTGCTGCGTGGTAGAGAGCTTTGACTTTCTGTTTCGGTATTTCCAACTTCGAGGTATAAGCATAATTGACAAGGCTCTCGAAAACATCGATGTCGTAATCGCCGCTAAGAACGCAGTGATCCGCCAGGGCTCGGTCCGCGGTGTTATTTTCGACACGCTGGTTGAAAACTTCGAAAAGATACGGCGAAACGCTCGCTACAACAGCTCGATGACAGCTAATCTCGTGAGTGTCCACCTTCGATGACACCTGAGGAAACGATCACGATGAGTCCTCCGATCGGGATCCAGATTTCTACCGAGATGAGTAGCTAATTTGGAAACTCTAGAATTGCGGTTTTTAACCCGGGTTCCGCAAGCCCCTGCTCGAATGCTCAGACTTTTATTCATTTCATCGAATCGGAATGAATTTTCTAAGCTCGAATGCATGCAGGATACTTCATGCGATCGTGGTCGGAGGTTTTGGGGTGATTAAGGGGAAAATTTGGGAACATAGAGTCCGAGACCAACGATAAGGGTTCCGTAGGGCATTTAAGGCTAAGAACCTCTGTGCTAGAAGCTGACCCACCTGGATAACTCCATCACAGAATTGCTTGTTCTTGCGGAGTTTGTTCAAGTTCTCCAACACGCTACTGGCGGCAGTCGAGTTGTCAAACTCTATGAACCCCTCTCCGTTTTTCATCTGAGGAGCATTAGACGATCCTTAAACCAGAATCAATCTTCCGAGACATCAAGGGACGGCTCGGGGAGGAAGCTTCGGCTCTCCGAGGAAGCCGGAGCTCTCGCCGCTGATCCGACTTGTGCATGCACTCACCTTGTATTCATCCTCTTGATCCCGAACGCTGATCACAGCGGGTTGCACATCACCATTGTTCTCCATTTTCGCTCGAGTCTCCAGTCCGTGGCCGTAGATTTCCTCCGAAGCGAGGGGGTATTCTCACACCAGTGGTCGAAGTCGATCACGACGGGAATGTGTAGGGAACCGATTGATCAAAACAAAAATTCTTGAGCGCTGGTCGAAACTCCCAGCTACGAATTTCCTTTCGAGAGTTTGCCGAGTTTCCAACTGCTCCTCTGGAATCCGAAAGGGGAGGCAGTCGTTAGCCGAGGGTGAGAGATCAGAAAAGTCTCGCATTCAAGCGGACTAAACTCGTCGGCTTACTGACAGCAAATACTCTTCCACACAATTTGGAGGCGAGATTCCGGAGCTTTGATTCTATCGATTCTGATCGATTGACGAGCTTCGCTATCTCGATGGTCTGTCTCCAGAACGATTTCCGAGAGAGGGAATTATTCCGACCACATCCAAGAGATGTATCCGATCTACGGCAAATCAGATACAAGTGTGAAACGAACGTCAGGAGATAATGCCTGTGGCTTGACCGCTCGGCCGCAAAATCGTCCCGCCATCCCACCAATGCGATAGAGCCTCCTGAGAACGTGTCTTGCTCCACCTACACTGTGGCGTCTTGGCGAACGAAATTACGAGTCTACGAAGCTCATCGTACACACGAGCAACCAATTGGGAGGATTCCACGAGCAGAGGAACAATCGAAACCCGAGATGACGTCACGACCCGGTCGTACACGGCTGGGCGAGGAGCCCGCGAATCATTTCTCCCCGCTGGAAATGTTTACGTTCGCCGAGACCGCATCGATTGCTTGGAAATAATATCACACGCGAGTTCGCGAGCCTAATGATAGGGACAGGCTTTGAGATGGCATGGGAACGTCATGGATGATTTGAGTCTGAGCTTCAGGAGCCGCTCCCCGACATCAGGCGATAGCTAATCTCGGCCTCTGATCCATGCAGCTATGAGATCAGAAAAGAGCTCTCGATGGAATAGTTACTGGGAAAGACAATTTGACGGAAAAGTTTGTCACAATTGCGGGCAATCGCGTAATCTGTGTGTTCTATCGTGAGGCCATGATCTATGACTTTGCATCGTGTACAAGCACCCTTCCGATTAAATGTATGTCGACGCCTCAGCAGCAGCGCTCATCACTGCGAGATCGACTCCTCCTGTTTCCCCGCCATTTCAATTCTGGGCTCTTGCCTCAGAGACATTGGGGAAGCCAGAAATATTCGAGCTAGAAAATGACGCTCAGCTGTACCACGTCAATGGCCACATCGTTCTAACGACTCTTTTCGGACACATTCAACAGGTCCTCCACTGGTTCATACAGGCACTATTCGCCCAGTGCGCTCCCCGTGACGAAATCAGGCATGAGCGCGGCGCGGGGCCCGAATAAACGCCGACCTTGGAACGATCGACATGACGACTGACCGCTCCTTTACGACTGCTCATGCCAGATGATAGTCGAACTTCCGGAAAGAAGCTGTCAGCTCACCATCGCTATATTAGGCGGCGAGTACGGTACCAAGAAACTTACTAATTACAACGAGAGGCGTTTGCGAAGCTGAGGAGGCATTCGCCGCCGAAGCAAGCGACTCCAGTGGGTGATAAGACTCTCTTCTGTCGGAGCTCCACGTGAGTCGACCGATCGACAATCGGACCTTCCCGCTCGCTCACTCGCTATCCGCGGTCCAGAGCGCCATCATAGAGAGGGTACACGATGGCGCGGCCGAGAGGAAGAAACAACTTGTAGCCAAACAGGTTCGCCCTGACGCCAGAGCAACTCGAGGCTTCTCTCGCGGCTGATCCGGAGAATCATCGACTTTTCTCGATCCTAATGCCCCGTCTCCTCTATCACAACCCCGCGAACCTTCGAGAATCAGCGTCGCTAACCGCGCTCAACTTCTCAGCGTATCTCACAATCGAGGCACTCAACTCGCCGTTTTCTCGGAAGTCCCGGTAGACTATCCAATCGTGGCCCAATTTCGTTCTGACCCACATAGAATGATTTCTGGCTGGAATTCTCATTTTCTGCCGCGTATCAGAGGCCCATTGCGGACGCTCTGCGCGAACTATCCGAAAAAGCTTCGCGGCGCATTCGCTCGGTAGACTAGAGCGGGCGTCAGGCATCACCGGTCAATGTACTCGTCGGTCGTGGAGCGCTAAAGGTCTCCGGAACAATGACACGATTGACATTACGAGATCGAATGTGCCGACGAATCGTCTGCGCGCGGAAGGCTTAGATTAGACCAGCGGGACTTCGGATCTCTTCCTCCGATCGATCGAACGATCCGGAGACTTCCGGAGATGTCGCCGATTCTCGCAGCGAGGGCTCAGAGAAAAGCGATACTCTCGAGGTCTTGAACCCAAGAAGTCGCCCTGCGAACTCGAAGAGCATCGCTTCAAATTAAAGTGATTTTCCCGTGTACGGCGCTCTTATCCCGAATGCTTCTGCTAGGTCAATACTCGAGCCACATTGACGAAGCTCATCGATTAACTTAGCGGTGCTTGAACGCTAATGATGTCATTAGACATCATATGATCAAGGAATTGCATCAGATGACTCATCACGCCATGTCGAGTGCTCGCTGAGCGGAGCCTCGAAATAGCCAAATGGATTTGCTGACGACAACCTTCAACCCGCCCAACTGAGCTCTCCAAGCAGTGTGAACGTCGCTGACTTCCGAGGATACGACCGACGAGGGATCATTAGAGGCTCAGACAGAGGACTCTCCGACCCGATGGACCGCCAGGCTTGGTACACACTGGCGTCTACAGATCGCTCGCATTCCTCGGAGCGGAAACTCTTCGATTTCACGTTTGGGGCTCCATAAAGTAAGGAAGTAGAAGAAGGAAGGAAGAGTTTGATATTCGTCCACTTCGTATATCAGCAATTCTTCCTGAGTGAGTCAGCTATCCTAATAGTCAATCACTCAGACCGCAGGATGGCCTGTCTAGATCATGAGCTCCGCAGAGAAAAGCCCGGAGTCGAGACCCTGTTATTTCGCAAATCGGTCAGCGCAAAAACAGTCTTCGTTCACTGCCGGGGATTTCCGGAATTTCCCTCCTAGCCGATTCAAGGGACCGTATCTGCGATCTCTGGACAGGTCATTGTGTCAATCAGAGCTGCCCTGAATTCGCCACTCTACATAGAGCATCTTGATTCGAGAGCAGAGGCCATCTTGACCCGGGAAGAGCCCTCTCTAGTGAGCGCAAGCCTGATGCAAGCTTTTCGAGAAGAGTCTTCTCCATGGCGAGAATAGCTGAGCTTTTGTCAGAGAGCTTTCTCAATAAGATACCTCTACGAGCATTTCGAGACAGAATTGACTTACGAGGAACCTCGTCGGCGCCGTTTTTCCGCCGATTCCAGTGGGTCATCATCTTCCTCGTAAATTATTCCCGCGGATTTCCGTTCTGAGACGCGATTTCAGAAGGTTTCAAGATGATTGAGGTCGACCGGTCTTGCCCGCCCCCTTCCCCCCCCCCCCCCGGAACGCCACCGTCACGTAGGATTTCCCTCTGGGATCAAGTAATTCTGGGAATCAGTCTCCGTTCCGGACATACATCTCACTCGGCTCACACTGTAGCGAAATTTTCCGCCTGTCGGTCCACCTCGTGACTGACGGCTGACGCACATACAAATAGAGCAAAAACCCGTCGAGACTCTTTCGAGGCTGCACGAGACCGGAGAAAAATAGAGCTGCCGCCCTGAATAAGAGCGTTTCTCAAGCGTATTTTTACGCGATGGAAATCTCAGCTTCTCTATGTCTCGTGCTCGGGCTCTCCCCGGCGCCTCGTTACAGACTCTACGGCACCCGAAAGAAGAAGAAGTCGGGCAGAGCATCCTACTCACTTCAGAGATCAGATGACGTCTCTCAAAAGCGTTCGGAGCCCATCCAGAACAAAGGAGCATCCGAATCGAAGTGGAGATTTCAATCACTCTGTTAATCATACGTTCGAAACGTTCGAGAGATGACGGTAGCGCATGTACCATCTGGCGGCCACACCAAGTTCGATGCAACACGTCGACATCTCGCTACTTGTGATCTCGCAGAGACTTGTGACGAGATGGGTCTTCTCCTCGATGACGTAAGGAGCAACGGGCCTGCGTAACCAAAGGCTGAGCTCAACAACTTTATTTCGGGGCCGATCGTCGAGGGACTGTACTCTCACGTAGATCATTCGGAGGTCAGACCAAACTCGGGCTTGGAAGTCTCTGGCCCCGCCGGGCTTCCCGATTGTCCGGGCTCACCGTGATTCATGGCACCGAGAAAGATGAGGGAAACGAAGTTGTGAAGCTCGACGACGTTCCGATCTGATCGCGCGCGATCTCAGTGAGACTCGCTGCTCGCCACCCTCAGGTGATGAACGTTTCCGGTATGCCCCCGGTGACTGTCTTACAGAGGGTCCCCCAACCACGGGAATAGATTATCATTATTATTATCAGAAGAGGTCTTCCCGCCCGGGGCATTTCGGCCCTTGATCCTGGGAGGTACGGATGTAATTTTCGAAGAGAGCGCGTAGGCGGGTCGCAATACTCACCAGGACGGAGTCGTTTGATGTGGCACAATCATCATAAGGACTGAGAGATCTCACAATCTCGCCACTACGCGGCATCCGCAGAGTTCGAGGTTTGAACCTGATGACCATGAAGATGTTCGGTTCGGGGGCTGAGAGCCACGTCGATAGCGAGAACGACGAAGAGATTGACACTGTTGTCTCGGTACACGAAATTAATTCGGCTCCCGTTGTTCTGAAGGAAGCCGTTTTGACTCCGAAGCGCGAGATCACTTCTAGGAGATGGCCAGCTCACCTGTGGATGGAAATGGAATGATTTTCGAATCGGTTTCGATCCCAAGAGGATAATGATCACCCGCGAAGCTTCGAAGATCGAGTCGGCATATCCTCTGAACTGCACCGTTCAGTCATCTGTGATATGACGGCTTGCGGTCAAGACGATCGAGAGATTCTTGAATTCATTGTGATAGCTTTGTCTTATATCCGCGGTTTCGTGCCGAAGCCTTGAGACGATCGATCGGAGAGCTGCCGCTGTTCTCAGCGCCTGATGGATACAAACTGCGTAGCTCTGAAACGAGCGGCTCGCTGGACCTTCCGTGAAGAATACATGGCAAATCGGAGTTTCGAGCTTCATATCATGCGGTATGAATGGTGTCAATTTTCGGAGTCTCCGCGGGAAACTCCGATCTCTTATGCGTGGACATGCATGTATCGCGAGACCGAGTTCCGGATTGATTTGCACTGGCGTACAAGCATCACAGCTTGTCTCGCTCAGGAGACCCTTACCCAAATTTGTCAGTTCATTGTCGATGGTGTAAATCCGATATTTACGCTCCATGCTCTTTGCAATAGATATGTCCTGAAGGGAGAGCGTGATCGTGAGCACGTCCTATCTGAGCGGTGCGAACGACGGCTCGAAATTGGGTCATGAGGCAACGACCTCGCTCGGGACGAGGTGCCGAACAACCCATCACTAGGGGCTCTCCCGGGAGCCTCGCTCTCGCGAAGACAGTAAATTCCGTCTCATTCGCGGTTCCGCGATGCTTCGCTCCTCGTGACGTTCCCAACTCGCTCAATACTCGATCCGAGAATCCGGTGGATTTTCGATGGAGTATTGAAATCTTAGACGTTCTAACTTCCATATCCGCAACGATGTGTGGGGCTACGGGGTGTCTTTATCAGGAATCCCGAGGGAGGGCACATATTCCCGTAATACCGACGTGAGTGAAGTTCTTCGGCGAATCTCCGAAGAACTTATCATACGCTTGGGGGCTACGGAACTCGGAGGAAAGGATTTGGCACGGCTGAGAGGATAGGATATTGGGAGCGTGTCGAGGAGCGAGCCCGAGGATTTCATTCTCGTCGGAATCAGTCTCGGTCTCTTCCAATCGGAGTTCATATGCCCCTGGGGCTCTACAAAGACCACGTCGATAATAAGGAAGTTTGGTATTCCCGGAGGAGGAAATATAGCACGGGAACTTGGATTTCGTTCCCGAAATCAAGCAGCTCAGATCGCCCTCGAATATCGGGTCTCTGGGATGCCGAAAGTCGGCTAAGGTCGATTTTCGAACAAGGTCCGTGGCATGCAGGGAGAGCTCATTTGACTTCACTCCGGCAAGATGCTGCGGCCGCTGTCGGTAATGCAGAGGACCTGTTCGACTCATCCCCAGACTCTGGACGTAATTCATTGCGGAAGACGACTTACCGGAACTAGTGAACTCACGGAGATCGTCGATTTCCGTATGAACTTCTTCGCGAAACCCTTCGGGAGAAACGATTCCCGACGCGGATGTCCTGACGGAACTAGAGGAAATTCACCGATGAGTCACAATCACAATCTGTGAAGAGCGTGCAGCCGAGAATACCGTGCTGAGGGCTTTGCGAGTGTGTTCTGAGCGCGAGGGCGGATTGGGAGAGATACGCGCTGTCTCGCTTGCGTGAGGAAGGGCCCTTACAACAAATGGACAGCTCAGCCGTCGGTCCTCGTCCCTTCTAGACTCCGGAACAGAATGGAAAGAGCCGATCTCGGATACAAGGAGGCGACGCCATTCCGTGCAGAAAAAAAAGTCGTTTCGGAATCAACTGACTGGTGTGAGATTCATATGCGAGCTTTACCTGATTCAGAACACAAACTCTCGGGGTAATCTCGCGAAAGATACGGACGTTTTCCTCCCTGATCCGCCCCATTAGAAACCCTCGGAGCAGTCCCGACAGATGCGCTGCGTGCGCTTCCGGTCCGATTTTCAGATTATTTCGAATACTTCCTGGGATCATACCTTAAGAATCATCGAAACCATCCATAGACCAACGCTACGTGATATAAGACTGACACCGAAATATCGGAGTGTACCCAGAGAAATGGGGCAGGGGACTACGACCGCGGAACTTCGCGGGCCGCGAGACTCCGCGACGAAGATTTGGGAAGTTTCGCGGGACCGACTTCGGATTTCGCCTCAAAGTCGGAAAATGGTGCGTTCTCCTCAGAGGGCCATGAGTTCTGGCATCCCCGTCTACCTCGTCTAGAAAAACCCTTGGGCCTTCATTTTGACTCACTCAACCATCTAAGATCAGAAACGAAATGGTTGCCCCTTTCGTGTTGCAGCTTCCGTTGGAGTGAATTCGCTTCGGGTCGGGGTTGATCTCCGATATATCGATGGCCCGATGAACTCACCAGGACCCGAAGGAAGCTAATTGTCGCTCCAGAAATCGGGGCCTCATAAGAAGTATGAATACGACTGTTGTCTAACGACACGAAGGTTTGATTATATTCTATATTTTATTATATTCATCTTTTATTGTATCGTGAGCATAATTACTTCCGGCGTGCGTAACCTTCGGAGACCACCAAACTGGAGCGCGCGACTTAAGCTTCTATGCGCGGATACCAACCTTCTCCTCCAAGCCAGCGGCATGTGTTTAGTCGGAGCCACGATAACAGGAGTATTTTGGAGGAATTTGTGGTTTGTTGGAAATTTGCCCATTCAGCGTTACTTTATTGTTGGGAGTCAACGCCAGGGATACAATGAAGCTCCTCACGCATAATATGCTCACTTCGAAAGCCATCAAAGGCGTGCAAACGGGATTCCCATTGAATATTGTTGTGAGTACCTTCGGAATAGTACGGGCTGGGATTTTGAGTTCACAGTCCCGCACCCCGGGCGGCCATCGAAGAGAATTCTTAGTGTTGTTTGTGCCATGCGAGCCCGAAAATGAAGATTCTACGGTTCGTGATTGAATCATTTCGGGAGCGGAACCGCGAAGTCAGCTCGCTCTGAAGGCCGAATTTCTGAGAACATGTGTTCTCCCTGTGCACCTGGCCTCTCCCTAAAGGCGAATTCCACAAGTTCGGGCAATCGCTGATTCTCGCGCAGAACTGCTTATCCGTTCGGGAGCTGACGGCGTCTTCCTTCTACGGAAAGAAAACTGAGGCCTCAATTCTTGAGGGACTGCGACCACACTTGTTGAACAGAATTACGACAGTCCTACCTACCTCCTTCTGATTTCCTCGCCGGGAATTGAGCACTATCGATCTCATTGCAATTTAGTCATGGGAATTCGTCTCCGGTTATCCAACGAAAGCGGTGTGCGGGGTGGGGAGGGATGGTCGTCTCACCTGATCGAGAAGCCCATTTCTTCGTCCATGTCAGTCGCATCCTCGGAGATTCTCAGCTCGAAGACGGGCTGCGACTTTGAAATGGTGATTCTGCGGAGGTTTTGAGTCCAGATTTGATCCTGATATGTTTTTTCAAGGTAAAAAAGACGAAGACAGTGGAGACCGAATTTAGCTCGGAGTTCATTCAACGCATGCTCCCGAAGTTGGATTGGCCTGCTTTCCTGAAAGCAGCGCAAACGGTGAGTGGCTCTCGTCGATGTAGAACCTGAGACCTGAGTCTTGATGTGGACTGCGCCTTCATCCCCGTCGTATTCGTTGCCGTTCTTATTTTCAGCTGGGCGTCGGTTCTCAACTACCTGATTCGCCCCCAACGGAGACGACTGACGAGACGGTCCTACGCTCGATACACCATGCTCTAGTGGAAGTTGAGGTTATCGAGGGCGAGCTCATCTGTCCAGAAACAGAGCGCAAATTCCCTATATCCAATGGCATACCCAACATGCTTCTCAACGAGGACGAGATTTGAAGGTAGCGGGTTGAAAAGCGTTCTTCCTGGAGCCACAAGAATCATCAGTTGAATGTAATCAATGAACCCGGATCTCGCAGCGCTTTGAGAACCAGAGTTCTCTTGAATTGCACTCATTACCCATATGTGTATTATCATGCCTACATCAAAATACCGTGAACGGTTGTCAGCACGGAGGCTTTTTCTTTATCAAATACTCCAGACGCTTTTCCCAACGGGGACTTTCGACTTTTCAGGTTTACAAAATTGAGAAATATGTTTAGTGCGTCCTCGGATTCGAGAATGACGAGTCGGGGAATCTTAGGAGTCGGGTATCATAGTAGACCACGGATCCTGTTCGATGCCATGGAAGAAGTAGATCCGGAAGGGTTGCTGTGGTCGGAACTCGAGGCTCCCCCTCCACGCTCTGGAGTCTGCGATGCGCGATCCATTCTCGGGGGTCCTCTATCTAGAGTCTAGAGGATACATTCGTTTTACTGACATTGAAGTCCGGCTGTCTCCGCACGGGGTCGCCCTGGGGCTCACTCCACAAGTCATCAGAGCACCATATGTGTGCGAGTCCGGATCTGATCTGAGATCTACGAAGTGGGAATTCGAGAATTCGACTCCCGGTCTTCTCGAACGTATCTTGGTGCGTGATCTAATTCAATCTACGTAATCTGCATGGCCTCCGTGCATAATGGGGGAAAACTGAGACTGTATATGCATAGCATCATCGCAGACGTAAGGTGAAACGTGACCAACAAAGAGCCCCTTTTCGTAAACTCAGGTCCCGAAGTTTATTCCACCCGCAGATTTTCTCGGAGATTCTTTTTCTCCTCGCACCCGTCGGAAATGGCGATCCCTTTCCGAGAATTTTATCTCCGACGTTCATTCATCATGCGAAATATCGCCAGAATCTCCCGTTTATCGGTAGCCTCCACCGAAAACGACGCCCCTGGAGCTGGGGAAGAAACGGCGCTCAGGGCGGTCCGCCTTCCTGGCCTGGTTCGCTTAGCCTCTGAAGTCGTTCCCATCCGTCGGTCGGTTTCGCGCTGCCCCTCCGAATCCTCGAATTATGTTAACAGGGTCTCCCTGTAAGCGCGTTGCGGAAAGACGGACGAAGCCCGTGCCTTGGCAGAGACCATCTAGTAATGATGATGGCGGTATATCACCTTGTCAGAATGAATTTACGCTCTGGAATGACGCAAGGACGCCCTGCGGTGAAGATTTATTCAACACGCAGAAGACGCGTCGATGACTTCTCGCATTACGAACAGTCAGCATGAGAGCGAGATTCTCGCGTCAAATCTCCTTCCTGGTTCAGTCGTGACTGATGATCTTCTCCTAGTTCGTACCAGCTGTCGGCCGACGCACGCGGACAATGTCCCAATCACTCGCAATTTCATGATTGATCCCTACGCCTCGAGTCACATCTTCAGAGACGTCATCGTGGACCTCTCACAAAGGCCTGAGGTATCACCGAAACAGACCGATCTCTGTGGGCCCATCGATGTAAATACTGAAGGATCTCACGTAACGCGCTTCTGCGTCATGTGACGATGCGTGACAGTCTCCCATTCTTTCCGTGAAGCCACCCATTGGTGGTGCTGCTGCCGGTGCCGCCGCCGCCGCCGCTGCTACCCTTTCTATTGAATTTAATTCTCTCGAATTTTCATTCTCCGCGCGATGCGCTCGCTCTGCAAGAGAAGAATGAGCGACTAGTTTTTTCGGACGGCGCTCCTGTTCGCGCCTGTCCTGCGTTTCAGCTGACTTTCTTCTGGCGTGGACTGACTCCGTTTCTGGTGACCGACAGACATTGAATTTCTTCCGTCGACGGCAGATCTTCCAGGATCGGATTGAGTGGCTTCTCCGCGGTCACAACGCCGCTCCGTCATGCTAGCTCAACAGAAGTACCAGATCTCGGAGAATAAAAGACCCTCGAGTCTGGAAAAGGACCCCCGACGTTCAATAAAAGGGGGTCAGTGCGCGATAGACGATTCATCTCACAAGTCGTCGATGGTCTTCTCGATCGACGAGAAAGATCTCTACGGACAATGGAATTACGAGCCTCCGTTGAGCTGTGTCAAGGAAGCGGACTCTGCGTGAGTTTTTTTTGTCGATCTCAAGCGTGCCCAATCGATGCCCGAAAGTTCTTAGGGAGCAGGGGAGCATCAGAACGGAACATGGAACCATCACTTGATGCAGCCTCCAGTGGTATCTTTCCCTGGAATGCAGGGCTCCTCTTCTCGCCATTCTATACAATCTGGTACAAGCGAGAATAAGAGGGAGATGTGAAGAAGGAAACTCAAATAGGAAAATGTGATACCTGCTAGATCTGAAGGACGGCACCGAGTCGATGCCGACCGATCACTCGTGGATATCCGCGCCTTCTTCTGCTCCGCTACGAACGTATACGTCGCTGTCCCGAGCAATGACTTCATGTTGTGTCATGTCTCGGTTTTCAGTTTTTCTGTGCCGACTCGGATATAATCGGAACGAAACTCCAACTCCCACGACAGACGCGATATTATGATGAAGTAGATCACGCACGGCGATGGTAAGAGACGATGCCGACTCACGGGATCAGGAATTGAACGCATCTCGAGCACTCAACGAGCTCTCGATACCAAAGGCGATCCACAAAGTCCCCGATTCCGCATGATGGAAGTAAAACGGAGAAGCCTCGAGTACTCAAGGATTCTCGAGGCTGCCGATCGTTGTCAGGAGTCGACCGCGGAAGAAAATGACCGATCCAGACCGAAAGGAACACTGGAGGTCGTTTCAATGCTGACTGGGGCGAAGAAAATTCAGCATTTGGAATTCAATGCCAAGTGGTGACTGCAGCCAGCCCGACTGATACATGCAACCTCTTTCTGCGGAAGCGCGACTGAATTATCACGTCCACCCGGGTGTTTCACCAAGAGAGTCACGTACCGAGAATTCTCATTCTATCCAGATCTAAAGCGTTCCCCACGCCGAAACTCTCTGGGATAGAAAAATTTGAATCCCATGGGGCCAATGGGACATTGTCCCCTCCTCTCCGTCACGCGATGAGCGTCTGTCTCTTCTAGATCACCCGACTCGCCATGACTTATCGATGGTTGTTTTCTGATTGCAGAAGTTCGGACGAGAAACCTCAGGAGAAGAAAACCGGATATCTGTTCAAGTTCTTCTACTTCGTGGGCGCAGCCGGAGCCGCCATCACGACGTATCTGTTGTATAAAACGTACCTTAATCCTCCTCCAACGGTTGAATTCGAGGAGTAATTCCCTCAGCGGAATCTCAAATATGCAAACATGAGGGTTGTTGTGACTAACTCGCTTCCGACTTCCGACTTCCGACTCGATTGTATGCCGACTCACCATCATATTGACACGACGCTCAAGCGCTTTCGGTTGGAGCTCATCGTGACACCCTCCGGATTCGAGCTCGATGTACACGGGTATTGTCGGGGCCCTAGATGACTTTCGCAAGGAGTGAGAGATCGTGCGAGAGCAGTCACTAAATCGGAGAACAACATTCCGCGATTGATATCGAGACACTGAGGATCCGAAAGTCAAGTCCTACGCGACTAGGTGATTCTCTGCGGAATTCTCGCGGACTCCTTTTCCACGTGCCGCACAATTGTAAACATGAACGAGGACACAGGAGCGGTCAAATCGAGGTAGCATCCGTCGAAGAGAGCGGTCAATCCATGCGCGGTATTTTTGTCATTCATGCTTGTATTTATTCCACGGTTGGGAAGAGAGCAGACCGATCTACCGACATCCGGGAGTCTTAATCACAGAAGAAATCCGGCCGTACTGCCGTAACACTAAGTCTTGCTTCGAGAAAAATAGCCTCGTGCGGGGGAGACCTGTCACGCTGAGAGCTCAGCGAACTCCTTCGTGAGGGGGGACGGTATCGGCGGCCGGTGTCATCGAGTCTCCTACCGCAGCAGCCAGCCGAATAGTCGTGAAAAGAGAATCGATGTCAGTCTATCTACGGCATATTTCGACTCGATGATCTTGAGGGAAGCTTTGTTGAGAAATGGAATAAATCGATCGAATAAGAGGGATTCTCGGACTTTATCTTCTTCTTGTTTCTCGTGAGACAGGACCGATCGCTAGAGCTCGGGGCGACCAGCATTCGTAGATTAGCTGCTAGGACATTCCGTCGCGGTCTTGGGTCGATTAGGTGTGTCTCGAATCCCACGCCCGGTTTCTACTCCGGAACGCGCACATCCCGAAAACCGAAGATTGGTGCGCGAAGCCTGTGGCACCTGACGGGCCGCTTGCGATACCATCGGGGGAAGGAACGGAAGCGCATATATTGAATCATTCGAGAAAATCTCAAATCCCGAATGAGGCCTCGGAGGATATGGGAATGTCAAGGTCATATTCCGTATTGTGTAATTCTGACTCGAACGATTCCGTCATCCGGCGAGAAGCGTGAATGGGCAGATCCCGTGAAAGATCTCGGGGACTTGGGACGCGAGAGAAGATCGGCAGACTTCGGAAGCGATCTTGAACATTTTTGTGCGCAAACATAACGCTGGCTATAATTTGACTCTGCAATGAAGCACGCAATCGAATCTGGCTTTGCTTCTAATACTGTCGAGGAAGTTATTCCGCGGATCGATATCGATCAGAATCCGGACGGGTATCAGCGATATTTCCGGCCAGTGTTACCTGCTCTCTCCTCCGATCGCCCTCGGAGCATGCGAGCTCGGAAATCCTTGCCGGAAGAAGCTCTGGACGGATTTATGCGGCCATCACAATCAGTATGAAAGAACCGTAGGATTAACCGGTCGGAGCCGTAGGCGGATGGAGGAATGTGCAATCACAAGGCGATCGCACTCCCTCGCAACCCTCACATATCATACATGATGTTTAGCAGCGACTGATCTTCGCTTCAGCATCGCGAAGTTCATTGCGATGATGATGACTGGTTATCCAACCTACAGTCTCCATTCGTGCTTAATTTTTCTTATTTTATATCCTTTTTCCCTGTTCGTCCATTTTATTTCCATTCTGGGGACAATGACAGCGCTCCGCCTCGAGCGAGCGACCAAGAAACGCTAAATACGTACCGCCTAAATCCTCAGCCCCGAGAACATATCAAGGTCGGCAGCGAGGGCCATGCGACGCCGAAAAATGATGCTTTAACGGAGGATACCTCAAGGAGCTCCGACGACGTCTGGGCTTTGCAGCCAGTCCGGCAGTACTTGACAGTCAATCACCATGAGTGTATTCTCCAAGCTGATGCCGCCTAATTATACAGAGGGCGCCTGGGAAAAGTTTTGTGGTAAAGGAGTTTTTCTGCGACGGTTTGCAATGCTTGACCCCAGTCTTTTTGTGGTTGCCAGTACGTCTCGATCCATTCCTTCAATGTGAATTGATCGCACACATTCTTCAAATGCTGGATATTTTCTAACACTGTGTCCAAGAGATCCATAGCCGCTGGTAGTTTGACCACGGCATCCCTCACAAGAGCCGGAGAGCTGAAGTTGTGCTTCAGGTTCATCGGAGTCAGGAAACCCTGGAAGAGAGCTCAGCGTTCGAAAAATACGCGGTTCCGGTATCTACCGCAGGTCGAATGAGTTTCGCTCCGAACCCTATACATACCTTGTAATAGGAAGTACTCTCGATGGAGAGCCTCTTCCTTTCGAATTGGTCAAGCCGTTGGACCGCGACGAAGGTCATCGCTCCTGGATATCCGCACCACATAAGGGCAGCGTCCTCGGGCGATGCCAACGGTATCGGTCTGTTGCAACGAAGGAGCTCCCGAATATCCTCCAGTGCCCTCGCGTCATGAGAACCGGTGCTGAGGTGCTTGAGACAGAGAGCCAGTACAGGAATCCCGACAGGGAAGAGCTCACACAAAGAACCGAAATGGTCGAATCTGGAGATGAGTTTTGAGACTCAGAATCATGAGATGAACCACCCGACCACATACCATCCCTCCCAGATTTCCTAGGAGCCCTCGGCATTACTTCATCGAGGAAGTTCTCACCTCGACCAACCTGTGAGAGCGATTCCTCTCAATTTAACCTTGTTCTCCAGGCTTGAAGCTACTTTGAGCCAATCGATATTGTTGTTCAGGTGCAGAGTATACTGCGGCATTTGCTCGCTCGGCCCAGCCACACCCTTGAAAGCGCTCGCAACCCAGATACCGGCAAAGTTCGCCTGAGAGTATTTTTCGATCAGGTCGGCTTCCCCTTCTCCGACATTCCTGTAACTCCACAGCATTATGTCCGTGTCCTTCGTCAGATTCTTGGTCCTCAGAACGTCGATGTCTATCTTCCGGAACATGTCGTCCCACATGATCGGTTGCAGGTTCAGGCTTCTCGTGAAGGCGGTGATCGTATGCACATGATCCAGGAAGAGATCATCCGTTGTCCAATTATTCGCAAACATACGGGCCTTACACCTTCGGAATAGGGGGTCATCATTCCGAAGCCATGAATCTCCCGACATTTCGTGATGGATTGTGAGTAGCGAGACCGTCGCTTGCGGGGCAGCGATAAACCTGATACTTCAGTCCTACCGGGAGCATTCTCCGATGACGAAGACCTCATCACTTCCAATGTGAATATGAGAGATGCGATCCTTGTGAAGGTGAGCAACTTGTCTCAACATGTCTCTGACGATTATATTCGACAGGCTGAACGATGGGCACAAAGCCTGAGGATTTTCCGGGTCCTCCCTAGAGTGATGAGATGGGTTTAGCGCCCTGACAGGAACGAGCGAGAAAATCCTTCTCGAGTCGAGCTCACCTCATGGTGATGTAGTCAGGGAGTTTCAATACGAACTCCAAGTGTCCGAAGGTCTGCACTAGGGGGATGACGGTCAGGTTATTGGAATCTGCAGCATCGAGCAGGCGTTTGATGTCGTCCGGTGAAAAGTGGTTTCTCGCAGTGAGGTTGCGTAGAGCTCCGGAATAAGGGAACATATCTTCGTATTCGACCAAGAGCCCGGAAGCACCCATTGCGCGGAGGAGGGGGAAAACGCTCTCCATGTAGGCGATCTGCGGAGATCAGACGGTTCCGTACCATTCCATCTCACTGCCTTCGGGGATCTCTTCGATCACGTCGTAAATTTTGAGGTCGTTCGAACTCACGCTAAGCGGTGCACCCTTGAAATCGAGATGGACTAATTTCTCCGGGAACAGTGACGATTGATCTAGAAGGAAATCGGTGGATAATGCTCTCCTCCGATATGTTCAGACTAAGAACCGGGTTTCGAGGCGACTGATTTAAATCGGAGCAGGGGGCGGGGGAAAAATGTGCTGAGGCACTGTGATCTCACCCGAGGCGGCTTCGACATGGGGACTACACAGGAAACCTCCAAATACTCCGGCGAGGAAGTACAGCAACCCGATCCTTCCCATGGTGGAACTTCAATCCGGGATGGCTCTTCAAACTTGTGGGCTGGCGAAAACACTCAGTCGAATGGAAGCAAAACGATTATGATTAATTCGCTGATACAACAAGCTGACGTGAGAACGTGTTGAGTATACGAGATTAAGGTGTTTGGCAAGAGCGTCCGACCGAACGTACGCAGTAGCCACCCGGGAAGCGATTGTTTGGAAGCACGGCGAGCTCCGCCGCGAATCATCGTCTGGTCAACCGGTCAACTCTCTAATGAAAACGATCGTAAGCTCAGGGAACCTTCGACACTCAAGTAGATATCCATGGAATCACCAAGTTTTGATTATCAGATGATTCCATGTCAAGTTGATCATGAGGGATTCGACGTCTCCACTCGGATCCTTCGAAGTAGAGGCTGCTCACACAGCTCCGGTGGTCGCCTTACGTCTGTCGACTGGAAAATAGAGGGAAGCGGCAAAAGAAACTAGGTAGCACAAAATTGAAGCCCTTCATGCACTTCCCGCTCAGAGCTGACCTCAAGTCGTCCAATCGCACTAGCCTCCAACTCAAGGCGAGCGGTTTTCTTTCCATCATTCGCCGGAATGTTCAGGTCGGTCGCCGCTCGCTGGTGCTACATCTGTGCGTGCTTCTTGGGTTGACTTTTTATAGGCTGCACCGAGAGGGTTCAGACGCTGAAGGTCTTCATCAGGTGGAGCATCAAATGCCATGGCCTCGAGTTTCTCAAAGATCGTGCAAGCGGCGCATGAGTTCCTCTTTTGAAAGTTTCCACAGTCTAATGGCTAATCGAGCTCTATATGGTGAAACTTGGTCCATCATGACTCCAGGGGCTCAATGTACGTGTGCAGTTTTTGCAAAGAATCGAGGAGTTGTCCGGATGCTTTTGGAAAGGGGCGGGGCTGAAAGGAGAAGGAAGGGAGATAGAGCGAAGAAGGAGCCGCGTACAATGGACTTCTGGAGGCTCTGGCGACGAAGCGTTCCATATCTATGCGAGCGCCTATAAGAGACCCGTATATAGGAGAAAGCCTCGTATTAGAGACACCTCCCACCCTCCCGGTCTCATTCGATGCAATGTCAAACATCTACATATCTCTGATATGAGAGACACTCGCTCCTTAGCCCGCCTATGTTCACGGGCTGTGAGTGAATAAATTATATTCTGAAGACGTCGCGAGAGGCCGCTACCGAATTCCCACATCAAAGTTGAGCGTCGATCACGCACAGAAACGTTTGCAATGTGCCAGCGCCCGTGGATGCACGACGATTCCTCAGCCAAGCAAATTGTGACGACGCGTGCGGTCGAGTTTTCTTCGCACGTGGTTTGGGAAACAGCTGTGAAAAGAGGAGTTCGTGATAGGCCGTATTTTGTGTGGCGCTTTTCCCCGAAAAGGCAACGTTCCTGTTCCTCCCATTCTGGAGCCCGCTGGGTCAAGACTTGCGTCTGGACCTACGTCTCCCTTCCGTGGAAAACAGTACATTATTGCTTTCCCGGAGGAACTTATTTCGTGCTCTTGTGGAACAAAGTTCAGCAATCGCCACGACATGGACAATTCAATAGGTATCTTTCATCTGTCTTGTATGATCATATAGTTCCGGGGGTATCAATCAACAATCATAGTCGCCATTGAGGCTACTTCCTATCTTCCGGAGCGAGCGGGGCCGAGAATTGTTTCCGAATGGCAAAACGTCGAATATTCCCCTTCCGGATCCTTCCGTCCATTGAAATGAGCTAATCCCAAAAACTCCACACTCGTGTGTGTCACGTGGCTTGGCCGATGAAAGAAATGATCTCGCTACTGAGCTCCACAGAGCTTCTGACTTTTTCGTTGGGTAGAGTCTCGGCCGAGTCTCATCAGCTCGATGACAATGGCGGTGTCACGATGGCGGTGAGTGCCGCGACTGAGTCTTCTCCTCATCTCAGGGCTGTAGCTTCCCTCTCAGAGTCAAGGCTTCGACCGCAAGGTCCCGACCGCTTTCATTTCTGAGAGCTAAAAAGCTCTCACCACAATCGCTATTAGCATGTGCACGCGAGCTCGAACAAGATACCACACTGATTCCGAGTGTTCTCTGAATCGTGTCTTGACCCGAGTGCGATGTGAACAAGGAGTTGTGTCTCCCTGACTAGAACCTCGACTCCGTGTACCGATACAGTGTTCAATCGGAGAAGCCAGAGACGCTCCCCTGATGGCTCCGATGGGGTCCCGGGTGGAATAGTTGATCCAGTCAATGTGCAACGAGAGTACCGCAGAGCTCAAGCGCAATCGAAGCGCGAAGGGATTGCTCGGTCAGTCCCTCACGGAATTCTGATGCGATCCGGGTCTCTGGACTCTGTCGACATATATCTACGTAAGATGACATCGTACGATGTGAACCGATCTTTCGTCCAGAAACTAAAAAACAGTTCTCTCACGAGGAGCAGCGTCGACGATCGGTGAGTGAAGGGGATAAATCGTCGCAATAAGAGCCTTCGTGGCTCTAGGGCCGGGGTTATGGGGAGAGGGTCGGCTCGACCCGGGTGCCCGTCCTCCGGGAGATTGGAGGCAGGTCAGCGTGAAACTCGGGCAGTTCCTCTCTGACGATATCTCAAGGGACGAGCGCTACCGATGCTAGGGGGATATCCTCGATCGGGAATAGGTGAATTTAAACCGCGGTATTCGGACTAGACGACCGGCCCATCGAGGAATCCCTCTCGCGACGTAGGAGAGATGATGATAAATCATCGTAATCACCGCGGGTGGAAGAACACGCTTAACGACAACGACAAGTCACTCGACACCTGAAAGCGTGAGCGGTTCGCTATCATTTTTTCTAATTGATTTAAACGCTCGAACGACGCGGAGTACGGAGCAAGGAAGCGCGTCGAGCTTCTGTGAATGGCGCTCGAAAGATTTGTACAAATACCGGCCATGAGCGAGTAATTCCCCTCCCGCCAATGGAGATTATTACTTTAACGGCTCTATCAGCGGCAGCAGCTGGCAAAGCCATCCGCCGCTACCGGTAGCCTTCGTCGCCGCGAACGTTTCTATCCTTGGAGACGGCCTCCTGGAACAGCCTACCATGTCGACAGCGTCTTTTGAACCGAAACAGTGGAATGCTCTCCTCTTCAAGTAGTTTCTGCCTTTGACACCCACCGCGCGCTGTTATCGTCCGTGGTGTTGTTCTCTTGCTCCCCGTAGAAGAGAGGCTGTCCCCTCTATAAGTATGCGCACAATCTACATGCTCGACCATTCGGCAAATTATTAGTTGAAGTGACCATCTTGAAAACAATGACGAACAGATGTTGTGTTTGAACACTGAGCGATGTCGACCGCTCCAGCGGGTCAGCACCCATCGACCAATCAAGCCGGTACTGCCTCGGAGTGCTCGGCGGGCACATGAACTCATCGGGTGATTAATTGATTGATCCATCCATCCATCGAATGGTTGGATCCATCGTTGATCGCTGGGTCGATAAATCCATCAATCGATCCATGGGATCGGCCTGCCGCTCCGCGACAACTTCGTGCCGTGATACGTGTGGATAAAGCGTTTTGAGGGCCTCGAGTGGCAGATTGAGAATGTGAAAGTTTGACTATCGAGTACTCTTCAGTTTAATGGATGCTCAAAGATATCCGCGGAATCTAATGAAATTCCGAGAGACGACCACCGCGAAAGGCGAAAGTCACACCTGAATTGGTATATTGTACGAAACCGATCAACATCCGCCGAGATAGAACCTGGTCCGCAAGCGAGCGGTGGCGGCGGCGAGGGGATGGAGGATCCACCGCATGTACACCCTCGGTTCCGAAAAAGATCTCGGTCCCTCGTGCCGATCTCGCTTTTTACGATCAATGAACTTAATGAGGAACACGCGCCGCTAACGGTCCGTCGCAAGGACAGCGGCTTCTTCGAAAACCAGAATGTTTTCTCTCAGGTGAGGATCCGACGCCCAGCGGGTACAGCTTACGGCAGCGGTAGATTATCGCTTTATCTCCGGGTACGGAGCTCCTAAACTCGCACGCCTAACCTGTCTGGGAGCCTGTCCAGACTGCCTGCCAGCCTGAACTGAACGTGGCTGGGGAGACGTTCAGGGTTGATTACGTTCGGAATCACTTGGTGTCCTTAGCGGGCTTTTATCCCTTCCTCTGTCGGTCTGTAAACATCACAGACCCCGGCTCGTGACGACATCACTTGAAATCTCGAGTCGGACCGTGAAAATTGAGCTTCTTCCACTTGACGCCAATCTTCCTCTTAGCGTAGCGGAGTCGCCGCTTCCGCTGAAAACATCTTTGAAAGTGAACTCTTGAGTATCCGTCGCCTTCGCGGAAAAGTCATACGATTCGCAATGCCCCGAAGCTCGTCCTTTATATTCTCTCTGAACGCTCTCCCGATAGCTCAGGATCCAGTCCAGATTCATCGAGCGCGAGCGAAAATCGATCCTGATCTAGCCAACATGCGGTATGGTCGACACGGTCCCTCGCGTGAATGGAGAACTCGGAAAATTACGGCTATGTTGTATTGCGTACAATGATGTTATCATGGCCAAGGCTCGATTCTTTTCGCGGCTTTGTTGACACCTCTAAAATCTCTCGCCACTAGACTACAGCGAGATGGATGATTATGGAATATTGGAATTGAACCGATCGGGTACGGTTCAAGCGGATTTGTTCTTCGGGATCTTTCATTGAAGAACAAATGGCGAAGCCTGCACTAAAATGAAGGGGCTATCTGAGGGAGCGAAGCTCCATATCTGGGATCCGATAGAATGGTGAACAAATCCATGAACGTAAAATATATCCCGAGGATCCTTCCGGCATAAGGAGTGGAGCACCATTCCACGTAGACCAATAAATTCGGAGTAAGCGGAGTTTCAAGTCTCAAAAGAGATCATCTGAGGGGACGATGAACTCCAGACCCGTTCCAGAGAATCGTCCCCGAATAGCAGGTCTCGTAGGAAGGTAAGACTTTCATAGCTCCGCAGTGGTACGCTTAACTGACAAAAGTTTCTCCCGAGTGACTGATCTCTCTACCTCTCTGATAGAGCTAGCAAGCGAGCGCGCAACCAGGATCGGTCTGGGGTCCTTATTCTCGCTGTTGATCAACGAAACAATCTTGATCTGCTCGCTGGGTCTCGGATTCTAATCGTTCCGCTCGATAGATGAGGGATCTCAGAGGGCAGCGCTCCACGGAGAATGGCACTTCAAACCTACAGTCGTGGAATAGGGCATGCGGCCTCATTGATGGAACTTCACGAATTATTCGGTATTCGAGGCGGATATTTTAGACCAAATGATTTCCCCGGCCTATCCGGCGAAGACATCGGAACGAGCTTTGCTGCTCTGTGGTCAGTTAACTTTTGAAGAGCGCCGGGCTATCGGAGGTTTGAAATTCGAATTATATGATAGATGCTTCGGATATCGCATCCATATTCTGTCATGGCTCGAGACCGATGTGCTCCAGGACGACGACTTCGTCTTCGATAGCCACAGTTCTCACGATTTTAAGAATAATCATGGGATGATTGAATTTCAACGCTGCTGGATGTGATTGGGTGGGCCCTTGTCGCTCTCGGCGTTACGACTTCGCCAGATCCGAGTCGACCTTCGGTGCGTCCTCATACGAGCCGTCCGAGAAACTCGTCGAATGTGTCCTCGGCGGGAGTCTCAATACAAGCATGCGGACGAATGTATAGAAATTCCATTTTTTTCGCTGTAATCGATGCAATGATTGCGAGAGTGGCGACAAACATTTCTCCTCCTCAAATGGCCCCTCGAGGAGCGGGGATAGTGACTGACTCCTATCAAAAAACAAGAGCGATGGGCGTGATTAGAGATGAAATGTATGGTACTCAAAATCCGAGGAGCATGCCGACGACTAGTGTGGTACGAAACGGCACGATGCAGGCTCGTTGGGGCCGGGACGTCTCCAGACCTCTCTGTCCTCTCGTTCATAGAGAGTTGAGACGCCGCGCCGTCAAGTCAATTTGAATTTTCATATCTTGGATTCGCTCATGACCTATGAAGCGTACTTCCGCCATGTTGTGGTCCCTGAATGTGGCGCTCAGCCAGCGAGTAGCAGCGCGTCGTAGTCATAGAGAAGGTTGACTCGTTGTTGGATTGCTGGAACGGAAAGCGGAATGAGCCCCTTTCCGCGCTGCTCGCCGGCAGAAGTGGCCTAGCTACCTGCGGCTGCAGCGCGACCGTCAGTTTCCAGCGAGTCCCGTCAGCTCTGTGCGTTCGGTGGTGTTATCGATCGTTGCTCACTTGTGGCGGTGAAGAGTTTTCTTTTCTGTAGCCTGCCTCATGGCAGCAGCGTTCGGGCGTTCGGTGAGGTCTCTAGTGCTGTGGTGTAGTTTTGATCAAGGTAAAAAACCGACACGGATTGGACACGGCGACAACTTCTTGTGGACAGTGGTCAGCAAGTTAGCATCATCACGAATTCTTAGAGGCAGTGCTCCGAGGGTGACAAAGAATGATCACGAACGCTGAAGACTGGTCCCGATCGACCGGAAACTCCTAGTCGGAACGATGCTTGCGGTGACGCCGAGTGAAAAGGAAGTGTTTTTGTGTCGGAGGAGTATATTGTGAATGACCCACATGGTTGTTGTAGGAGTCAGCAAGTCAGACCGTCTCTCGGACGCTCGGTCGTTCAGTCGACCAATCTGTCGGTCGCTAGGTCGGTCATCGTCTGATAGACGGTCGAACGGACAGACCGATGTGAATACAACGCCGGAACTGGAAGTTTTCCCTCCGAGAATGACGCTATTCATTGACCGAAGTTCCACACTTAGTGCTGCGCAAGGGCATCTGATCGAAGCCGGCTCTCGGAAACGGAATTCTAGAATTCGTCATTGTTATTCGCGAACGTGTGGTTTCTTAATCATGATGACGAGCAAGCCACACAATAAGCAAGCTCATGCCGGGAATAAGTGAAGGCACGATGAATTGATGAGTCGCGATGCTGCTCTTCGGCATTCATCGAGCGATCCGGAATGACGGAGCTCTCGCGGGAATGAGAAACCGTAAAATAGCTCATACTCGCGGCATCTGACGACAACGATTCAGTCCTTCGAATCGGACTCGAAGTTCGAGCGATCAAACTTCCGTCTACGATTCGGTAGTTTATCGGTCAGTCGGTCGGTCGTTCAGCAGTACAAACGAACGCTTTGATTCAACAATGAATCCTAACGATACCTTAGCCGCCATCGGTTAGGCATATCCCTCTGACCACTGCTCCTCCGCGGTCTGAGGCAGGCATTCTTGCGGTTTTTAACATTTTTCGATATTCGAATTCACTCCCAGATTGTGAGAAGAGGAACGACTTCCCCTTGTTCGAACGAAACTTCAGATTCACTTTATTAGCATGAGCCGGCCCTATTATGGACACATAATTCAGTGAGTACCGCTGCCGAAGCTCCGAGTGCCGTCGAATACTATTGCACATACGTGCAATAGTATTCGCGAGTCTGTTGCACGGTTTCGAAACTCACCCGGCATTTCGCGCGAGTGAGATAGATCAGCCCATTCGTGGTGAGCTCTGAGACGCGAAGCATGGATTGCAGCGTCATGTTACAGTTACAAAATACCATCGGGCCGAACGAGTTTTTGGGGGGAGCCTTCAGCGTTCGTGACATTCATTCTAACTCGAGCCGCCGCAAAATGCTCAATGGTGACGATGATTGTGTTGACACCGTTCCTCATGAAGACTGCCACCGCCGGATTCTATAGATCTTCTACGCTTTGTGTGATGAACCACGGAAAATTCACAGAAACTTTCTGCAGATTGACAGGATACGCAGATCTCCGAAAACAGTGTTCGACGGTGTCATCAAGTTGAAACGCGGGATTCTCCCGTTCGGCAAACGTGCCAGTGTGAGAAAAAGAACTCAGGATGAAGACGGATGACTTTTTCGCCGAGGAGAGGCTCCTCAATGGGAGGAGGACGCTTGGCTTCGAACACACGTTGGTTAGTAGATGCATACTTCTAGTTGAAGAATTTCTTTCGATTTTTTTCTTCTCAATCCCCATCGTCAGGAAGCTCTCGATAGAGAGACTCGGGATAGTCCCTTGCTTATTCTTGTTCGGTGAAGCGACGTAATGCACGGAAAACTGTCTCTGCTCATCGGTTATTTGTCGATATCTTACGACGCATCCCCTTCATGAAGTACATTTGCATTAATGTGTAGTCCCACGTCCCACGTTCCACGAGGTGAACCATACTCAGAGCTCCCACGATATTTCCCGGGAAAATACTCTGGGTCGGAATCTTGTGACGGCTCGTGATTTTCTCCGCCTTCGATTTGACAAATTATACTCTGATCGTGATAATTTCGGCAAAGATTTTTGGGATCTGATTTAGAGCCAGTCGGTGGAGAGCCGGCCGCTGGGACACATGTCTGATTTGGGCGGGAAGTCGCATGATCTCCGACCGGAGAACTTCCCTCTTTCGTATCATATCCAGAGGAGCTTCGCGCCGGCGGGAGCTGAGTTAGACGGAGGAGGATCCAACCTTGAACGATTCTCAGCGGCGAGATAATTACCGAGAAAATCACTTCCGAACTCCAGGGCGGAAAGGGATGTTGCTCCGAATAGGAACGAAAGCTCGACTGGGGCTCCGATTCCGAGATACACCATATCTCCTCGAGCATGTAGAGGTTCGGCCTCGATTCGTCTTCGATTTGCGATGTGCGAATCACCTCATAGAAGGACCGGGCGCATATTCTATCCGATGATGGGTCGTCTGATCAATCCACCGATTGCACTCGAAGCATGTACGGGATCCGCGGCTCTGAATTTGAATATTATTTTGATTATCGGTTTCGCGGCAACAGTTTTCTTTTCCTGCTGTGTTTTTTTTCCAAACTTCGCTCCGCGGATAATATCGATCTAAAAAGAAATACGGAGATGAGACGATTGACCGCCGAGCCCGGCCCGCTGGCCTCGATCACCGAGCGTGATGAGCGGAAGAAATATCGGAGACCGAACCAAAGACAATATTGTCTCTTTGAAAAGTTATTGCCGAAGGATGTCCCTCGTGACGTCACTAAGACGAATCTCGAGAGCGCCCGATCCCTGCTTCAGCCCAACCAGCCATTATTGCGCTTCGTCGCAATCGGAACGGCTGTGATCATCGGCTGATCGACGGTCTTCTTTTTTCGCCTCAGACACTGTTTAAGCACAGAATGATCGCATCTGCTGCTACCTTCTACTCGGATTCCAAAACAATCGGATGCTATTCCCCGTCAAGAGCGCAGAAATTCTAAAAAAGACGCGCATGACGATCCACCGTGCGCTCTCGGAGTGATTTCCGCCGGGAGGATTGTATGTATTTCACAACAAATTGTGCTCCATCGGATCCGTCCTCTAAATAAATCATGAGAGAATGCCATTCGCTCGATCTAATCAGCTGTGTCGCTCGAGCAGCCAGCTTCAACGAGTTACTCATATCGATATTCGCCTAAAAGAGTCTCGAAGCGCTGATATTCTTCTCGAGAGGCGCAGCGATATCGCGAAAGAAAAGTTCAGCCGGCTCGTTTACGCGCGCTGTCAACAAGTGAACATTCGATGGACTTGATGCAAACTTTGCCCTCTGGGAAATATCTTTTGATTGTCCCCACGGGCTCTTCTGCAGCCCTTCTTGATTCATTACGGATTCATGCCTCGTCTCATCGAATCATCAACAGAGAAGATGATGCGACAAAGCGCTATTGAAGGAGAACCGTGGAGATCTTGCCTCAGCTGAGAAGTGTTTCCCTCATGGTCCGGGAGACGCCCTAGGATCGGCTTAGAGGCTGCACCCAGAGCGTCAGCATAAATGCGTTCTTTCCCTCCGGAAAATTCTGATCCTTTTTCCCGTACCGAATTGGTAGACGGCCAAATAGCATTGACAATGTCGGGTGCCGCGACGACAGGAGCAGCAAAAAAAGCACCAACAACGGCATCGGCAACGTACGAAAGCATTTTAGGTTACGGAACAACGATCACGCCACCGTCCAATCGACATTCGTTCGACTATTTCTGACTGTTGAGCTGTCGCGCCGCCTGCAGTTGACTTAGCTCATGAAGAAAATTATCGAGGCGCTCCAGCGAGAATGTTTTCCGGCTCTTGTCATATCAGCGACGACAACTTGTATTTGGCAAGCTGCATCTTCTGCGCTATCATGCTCGAAGACATAGTCTCGCTCATATCGCCATCGGAGTAGGGAATCGATGGGTAATTGAAATTATAGAGAGAAAATCGGAGACGCAGGGTTCGGGAACCTAGAGCCTGTTCGCTTCCCGGGCGATTGTGAACCCGAGTTCGAACAGTATAAGCGCCGAGTTTACGCCACTTCCTACCCCTTCAGAGTGTTTTGTCTGAACATATGTAATTTCCACCAGAAGGAGATATAGAGCCCTAAAATGCACTCGCCATTTTTCATGAATGGATCTGTTTTCTTCTGGAGCCCCAGAACAGGATCTCAAGCGGTCATGTCACCCACGGCAATGCGAGTTTTGCGCCAATCGTACCCAACGACCACAATGGCCCAAAGACATGACGAGTCGCCATCAGCAGTCGCATGTTACTTTTTTCTTGTATCGATGGATTGACGATCGGTCGACGTTGCGGTCTTCGCATCAAAGCTCGTTCGCCTCACGGACGGCTGTGCAAACGTCAGAAGCAGTGTCGTTTGAAAGGTAGTCGACGGAGTAACGAGCTGTTCGGGTTGGAAGGGAAATCATAAGCTTGACCGCGATTTCTGGGATCTCTGCGGTGACGTCAGCGAATCCGGGGAGTCCATGCTAGGCTGAAGATCTCGAGTCTAGTAAGCGAGAATGGCCCTCTCACGGCTACTTCGGCGAGAAGTCTCAATCTCATTCCAGTGGGAGAGGATGCTTGCGGACTGACCGACGGCATGTTCGAATGACGAGGGGGAGCGAGATTTCTCTTGCATCCAATCCACTATAGTCTGCATTAGGGTGCCGAATTCGGCGAACAATTTTTCCCGCACTTAAAGAAGGCGACCCGACCCCTCTAAGTTCGAGTGCTCTCTGATCGAGGAAAGGTTACGGAATCGAATTCGTTCTTGGCTCGCGCAATCATGCACGAGAGGAATCATGATTGAGTTTAAAACAAGCCACAGCGATGGATGCCGATGAAACAGAGTGCGCGTGGAGACCGGCTTTCGCCGTTAATTAATGATGCTGGTGGTGACTGGAGGATTTCGTCAGACTGTGTGGACAACAGTCGATCAAAGTGACACTTCATTTTGAGCGAAGGGAAACCATAAAACAATCAAGTCCGTCCACTGATCGGCTGTGGTTCTGCCGCTCGAATCGATCCGAGGCAAAGCGGCTGACTCCTCTCGGTATCCGCTCCTGGGGGAACACATCGCTATGCCTACGAAATACCTATTGGCTCTGGTAGCGGCTGTCGATGCCAGCACATCACCACGGACCCGATGAATCCATTCGAGGCTCATGTGATTCCGGGTGACAGCCTCGGCTAATGTGTCATAGTATTCATCAAAGATGATCGACGACCGATTATCGGAAGCCGAACGGACCGAATAACTCTATCACGACGTAGCTTATAAATCATTCCGCTTCACGTTATGGATCTCGGGGAATTCAAAACTCGTTTGCCGAGATCCTGCCCCTCGAATCTCAAGTCGAACCCGCTACGAAGCATAACAGTTTGCGAGACTACTTACGTATGACGCCATCAAACGGGGACATTTACGATGGCAGATGGACGTTTCATCGCTGAGGGTCGCCAATTTGTGGCAGCGGCAGGCGGTAATTCATGTCATCGGAGCAGAGTTGCGGGGCTCCCGTTTCCCTGGAGTCCACTGTTTGGGGAATTAATACATCTTCCTTATACCTTTGGATACATTCGAGTCAAGAGGGATAGAAATGTCTCCATGAGATAATGACAGCGGCGTGGGAATCGGCAGTGTTTCCATCAGATGGTCTCAGACAGCAACCGACGCGGAAAGTGAAACATCCAGGAAGACTTGCGCCCAGGACTCTCCATTGCCTGCTGAGGTACAAATAAGTTCCGTTCAAGAGACGCGAACGATGTTGTCTCGAATAAATATTCATTCCCGGATCATCAGAGCCTTGATTGCGAAGTCTCGCTGCCTGCATGCGCCTCGCGGGGCCCGAAGTCGACCGATTAGGCGAGTTTTTGACCGATTGGGCGAGTTTCTGACCGATTAGGCGGTCTGATATTACATCGACCGTACTAGTATGGGATAAATCGAGAACGGATGAAGCGGACCGATCGAGCTCTGGCTGATTACCGAAGCAGGCGACCAGGCGGCATCCACTGTTCTTGTCAGTTGTAATTCCTCGTTCATGCGGCGATCTGCCAGCAGACAACAGAGCTCCAGTTTCCGCAGTAGCGTCAGCGGCTAACCTTCTCGGGCTTGATTATTGACGTGTCGGCATCGGATGGAGTATCCAAGAGTAGCCTACTTACTCGAGTGAGATAGGCTCGACTTGTCCATGGGAGTGACCGGCGGTATTGGGGCTCTAGCTCACCCCCTGACGCTCAATTTCACATTGACCCAACGTTCGAAGCAGGAACCCCTCTCGGAAATCGCTGGATATACGACGACTGGTTCCGCGAATTCCCGTCATCGGATCAGCGGTCTGAGTTCGGAGCAAATAGCATGGTGGGAGCCTGCCTGGATGAACTCGTTCTTATCAGGCTGGAGAGGTATCAGAGCACAGGGAATTTCAGAAGCAAGTCTATCGACTCATACATCTCTATTCTATCTGTTCACCGAGAATATATCTGTTCACCGGGAAAATCTGAACAGCAATCCATAAGTAGGCGGACAGCTCCGAATAGGCCCATCGGGATCTGTATGCTCAGGAAAGCGTCAGAAATGCAACCTTAAATTGAGTAGACCTCCGCGGGGGCTGTTTGACGGAACTATCCGTATGATTCACAATTCACACAGATTGTCGTATAATCTATGAGACATAATGCTCCATTCTGTTTTCTCACAACGAAAAGCTTAGACGGTGAGTTTCAAGCATACTGACCATATGTAGATAGTATGAGTATGATGTCATTCCACCCCCTGACACGACAAAAGAGGAAATGATCCCGACGCAACCCTATCTAAGGGGGAAAGTTGTCAGGAAGTGAGTCTATGAAATTCAAGGCTTAAGAGATATTTTTCCGAAACTGGGAATTTCTACACACTTCCCGTTGGACAGAACTCTCAAGGTTATGAGTGTGTTCTTTCAGATGTTCGGTCAATACAAGGAGGATCTCGGCGAATTTGCACGTTCCGAGGCTCTCCGCCTCAAAAATCTCGAGCGGCTTCGCAAAACGGAAGAGAAGCTCACGAACAAAGACCTTAAGCCGTACAAAAGCGAATGGCAGAGGAAGTGCTTCAGTAAGTAACTCTCTTGGGCGTCGCATTTTTTTATTCGCTTCCCCCCACATCAATCTCGCTCCGAATTCTGATTCTCTATCTCCGGCGTCTCCATCGGCCGGCGTCCCCTATCGGGGCGCTTCCGTCACCTCCGAAGCCGCGTCGCTGAGCTATCAGCTCGATTCTTCCGGGGCTTCTATCGCTCTTCCCGACCTCCGTGAGCCGATTCCCATAAAGTTTCGCATCTGCGTGCAGACTCTTGTTTTTCTTCCGGGCTCAGAAATCCGAACCAAAAGAAGCACGGAAGGAACTCCCGGATCCCTGACTAGGGCCTTCAGCGCAAGTCATCGGCAAGGGAACCGCTAAGGCGTCTCTACTCTCCACGTACTCAGCTTGTCTTCGTTCTGAATGTTTCCGGGCTGGGAATCGTCGGCTGATACTGCGAAATGAAGTCTCGTGGACCGCTAGCCGATGGATTCGAATCCAATGAATGCGTTGTCCTCGATGTCACAGAATCCCGTATGCGTTCCTGGAAGACCGAGCCCTCCATGAGTCCTGGTCGCGTGGGAAGACGCTGTCTGACTTGTTCTGGACAGGAGACTTTTCGTTGGCGCGTGAACAACCGTGAATTAATAAGATATCTTATCAGCAACGAAGATACTTTGTCTCCCCGCTGATAGGAGAGCAGGCCGCTGCGGCGACCATCGAACTGAGCACCGATAAGACACGACCCACCCAACGGGGCCCCGGGGGATTCAAAAATCGGAAGTCGACATATTCGATCCCATCCGATTTCGCTGCATGGGGATCCGCGCAGGGACGAGGAGGGAAAAAGTCAAGCGGAACGAAATGTTGACGTGGAATGATCGAAGTCGAGCATTCCAGGCAAAGCTAGAGCTTGCCTCTGAGACAGCAGATTCTCTCGATTTCGGAAAGCTCCGGGAAAGATTGGCCCGAAAAGGTCGAAAGGCCCCTTCCCTGCTCGAACCAAGGAATGGTCGAAAATGTGATCCTTCAGACGTCCCGAATCGTCGTTATCCGCCACGTGTCACATGACACAAGCTCACCGTGGAGAGATTTTTCGTATGCTCAATGGAGCCAGGGTAGTCTAATTATCTCGAGAGCGAAGAAGACATTAGGTCGATCGTACGCATCGGAAACAAACATTCGGTCATTAATTGGATGAAAATTTTCAGACCTCATATCGCGATGCTGGAACAATACATTCTCTAAGATTGGGGGCGAAGACTGGTTTTTCTTACTGCTCCTGGGCGTCATATCGTCGCTGATATCATTCGGAATGGACTACGGCATTCAGACATTCCTCCGCAGTAAGTCAAGGGGCAGAGTTCCAGCCGCGCAACCCGATGCTCCGATGACACATCTGTTCCTCTGAATAGAGTCCCACCACTGAGTTAACTTCGAAGTGTGTTCCAGCTCGGCAATGGCTCTACAATGATCTAGCGTCCCATCTGGCGCTGAAGTACATCGCGTGGGTCTTCTTCCCGGTTCTTCTCATCCTTTTCTCCTGCGGTTTCGCTCACACCGTTGCACCGCAGGCGATCGGTGGGTCACTAATGAGATCGCTCAACGAAGTCGTTACGTCTAGTATGGCAATTCGATATACATACCTACTCGTCCGAAGAGGCGGACGAAGGATTTTCAATGAAACAGGTTACCTTTCCAGGGTCTGGCATCCCCGAGATGAAGACGATTCTCCGAGGAGTCGTGCTTAAGGAATACTTGACTTTTAAGACACTTGTAGCCAAGGTTGGTGGATGAGATCATGAAGAAGATCACGTATGCCGCTATAAGGACAGAGTGTACCGCAGTCGACCCTTTCTCCATGAGCATTATTCCTTATGCGGAGCCTCCCTCGTTCGCAGGTCATAGGTTTAACATGCACATTAGGAAGCGGCCTACCGCTCGGAAAGGAAGGGCCTTTTGTTCATATATCTTCTCTTATTGCGACAGTCCTATCCAAAGTTATATATTCTTTCAAAGGAATTTACGAGGTAAGTGCTCAGGTATATCTCGTGTCGATCGTATTTTTCTGAGCCAGGAAATTTTCCAGTCCTCCTTCAGGTCTTTAATTTCAGAATGAGTCTCGAACAAGTGAAATGCTGGCCGCCGCTTGTGCCGTTGGAGTAGCTTGCACATTCGCTGCGCCTCTGGGAGGTACGCATCCGAGGCTTGTACAGTCTCCTCCGTGACTATCATCGAGATTCATAAGGGAACGATCCCTTGAAACCGTCTCCGGCACGGCTTGTCTGCTGATATTTACATATACCGCGGAAGGACATCCTCCTCATAATGGCTGTTCGCCAGACATGGGCATTTTTATTAGGATAACTCGTGGGCCGCAGTTTGCTCTTCACTGGGGAGGCGGTACAAGTAGTCGAACGAGGACTCCTAGAGCATAACTCATTCGAACAGAGCTAGACAGCCGGTTATCCTATCGGCAAATGGAAAAGACGAATCTCCGACATCGATGTCCCGAGTGCTGCTCCCATGAGTGCATGAATACCACTGACTGAGTGCGTCGCGTGCTCGCGAGTGACGCCGATTCCTCAAGCAAACCGGAGCAAGCAGCTCCCAAAATGTATAAGACAAGGTCGCTGTCGTTACCGTATATCATGAGGATGATGATTGCGTTTAGGACTTCCGGAACGGACATCCGAAGACTCCTGATTCGTGTATTTCCTAAGAACTATTTAGGAGTCGCGCTTCGTCTGGAATTGCGCAAAGCGTCCTCATGCTGGAATATTGACCTCTGAGCACATCGTTCATTCCTTCCGTAGGTGTGTTATTCAGCATCGAGGTAACTTCAGTTTTCTTCGCCGTGAGAAACTACTGGCGAGGATTTTTCGCGGCGGCTTGCGGAGCTCTCGTATGGCAACTGCTCGGCGTGTGGTTGCGGGAACAAGGTAAAATCACGAACTTTTCGAGCCAGGAAACTATGTCCCGCACACGAGTATTACATCTATGTGCTCCACGGAGAGAATTCCGTCGAAATTAGATGCGATTCTGCTCAGAAGCGAAACATTCGATCGGATCTGGATGTGAGAGTTTGTAGGGCTGAATCGTTCGAATTCCGAGCGGACGACGTCGCAATTTCCACGGGCCGCCGGAGGCCTCATGGGTTGTCGTAAAAGAAGTCGCGGTTCCGCGTGATTGGGTCAAAAAATCCCGTCTAACAGAAGTTAAAAAATTTGTAGGCGTCGACCTTGACCGCCTCTATCTCATAGATCGCCACAAGCGTAAGAATGCCTCATTCGATACCGATGCCCTCCCTCACGAAGTTAGCTGAAACGCCACCAAGAAGCGATCACTGTCCGAGCGAAAAGTTAGCGGGCTATGCACTGAAAACTATCACCTCGAATCGGCGATAGGAACACGCGGCACCGCAGAACCCCACGCTGTATATTATTACCTACTTGCTTCCACCCATCGATATATCAGGGCTTGGCGAAAGGAGCGACTTGCTCATTCAGTCACTGGACCGGGGGGATTTTGTTGCTTCTTCCACCGCATCGCTCGCTGGTGACAGATGAGATCCGGACCCGAACTAAAAATCGGTTTTCCCTCTTCTTCTCAACAATTTTTGCAGATACAATCACCGCTGTCTTCCGGACGAATTTCCGAATGGATTTCCCATTCGATTTGGCTGAGCTGTTGGTCTACGCGGCCATGGGGGCGGCTTGTGGCGTACTCGGTGCTACGTTCGTGTACCTGCATAAGAAAATCGTCCTATTCAACCGGAAGCACAAACGGATGTCAGCCTTCCTGCAGAGGAATCGCTTTCTCTACCCTCTCATTATAACGACGTTGATCTCTACCATCACGTTCCCCCCATTTCTCGGGAAATACATGGCGGCTGAGGTAAGACTCTTCGGCCCGGAGTTCTTAGCTTGATTCTCCGCAATTAATCAGACGCCGAGCAACCCGATACAGGTGCAGCGAAACTTTTTGTCGGAGCCGTTTTCTTCCCTCCGCGCTAGTACTGCGGGAACGCAGCGTAGCTCTCCGAGTGACGCCCCGAGGGGAACTCCTATCCTGGAGAGCAGAGAGATAGTCTTGATTCTCCTCACGACGCGCGATTTTGCTTGATGCCTTCGGAACTCGATATCATCTCAACCCTCGATAGGGTGAACAATGATTCGTCTGTCAGCCAAAGACTAACGTAAGAACAGGCGCACATCTAAGGTTTCCAAGATATCGAACAGAAGCACAATATTCTTCTGAGTCTGAGGCAGCGCCCTTTGCGTTTCGCTCTTTCAAGCATCGCGGAGCCGGGCTCGCGAAGTTCAGCCGTCCTGACGGGTTTTTCCGTACCTCTTCTCTACGCTCCCACGTTCTGCCTAGTCGGAATGAGTTTTCTATCGAGGGGGCGAAATGATCCAGTCGCAATTCTAGTCAATGAGAGCTCTTGCAGAAAGTCTCGCAACCCTCTGCTGGCGATCTGGGTGATGGCTCCTGACGGCGTCGAGAGAACAAATGTGAACTATTACTCAAACCAACTCCCTCCTCGACAGTTAACTACCCATGAAGCAATCCACGACTTATTCTCTAATTTTACTTGGGGCTCTACCGACCTCGGCGTGGACGAAATGATCGTCGTTCAACGATGGCAGGAGAACCCTCTGGAGAGTTTTCATTTCACCCTCATAATGTTCGTCATCATGAATCTATGGATGACTGCGTTGGCCGCCACAATACCCGTACCTCTAGGTGAGTGAGACTGGATGACCCGAGATCCATGCTCTCGGAGTCCGGGAAATTTATGTAACAACTAGCTCTTCCCGAAGATAAAGAACTAGAGAGCGTAAGCTCTCAAACAGGTATTCAGACAGTCAATGAGCGGCAAAAATGCATCGGCCTGAAATCGGTTACCAAAATTAAGCTTTGAACGCCGACGGGAGCGACCGAAAAGTTTCCCGATGGGTTTCAAGATCGCGTCGCTCATTGAACTTACGGATTCAGCATGTCTAGCTGTACTGATCGATATTAAAACATGGGCGACTCAAGGAGGCTCGACGCTGAGTGTTATTCGGTGAAAACACTTGATTTACTAATTGGACATTGTGGAGCACCGACTCAGACTCGGCCACGGGGCTGAACTTATTCTCTCGCTCTCTCCCTGGTCAAATAACTGTACCAAGTAAACATGATGTGTTCCAGGTCTCTTCATCCCCGTGTTCAAGATGGGGGCTGCTTTCGGACGTCTCGTCGGCGAAAGCATCGCACAATATTGCCCACAGGGTATTCGGGTGGATTCAACCTTAGACAGCGGTCACAATCTAGTTATCCCAGGAGGGTATGCCGTGGCTGGAGCCGCGGCCATGGCTGGAGCTGCAACCCGGACGATATCGACTTGTGTCATTGCTTTTGAGATGACAGGTCAAATGTCACATATTCTGCCAGTCATGGTACGAGCCGAGAACCTTGAGAGACTTCCGCTCAATCTGCGACATTCGTTGCCGGCGATACTCGCTTCGAATGACTAGGCTTGGCTCTGAAACGCTTTGATTTTGTTTTGCAGATAGCCGTTCTCATTGCTAATGCGGTCTCACAAATGCTGCAACCGTCTGTGTATGATTTGATTATAACCTTGAAAAAGCTGCCTTATCTTCCCCCGATTCTCTCAACGTCGTCGCATGCCCACACGATCTATGTAGAAGATATCATGGTGAGAGATGTAAAGTTCATTTGGCAAGGCGCCACCTACCGCGATCTCAAACAGCTTCTGAAGGAGAACAAACGTTTGATGTGCTTCCCGTTTGTCGAATCACCTCGTGAGTAGTCGGCTCGTTTCCTCAATGATAACAAATCCTCTCTCGGTCCGCCATCCTCTCTCGGTTCCCCATCTGGCCCGGACCACGAGACTCCTAGGTTCCAAGAAGAACGACGATCATCTGCGCTTGCGCTTGATTATGCAGCCGATCCCCTGAGACGGAACTAAGTTTGATCTCGACCGAGTTCACGTTGGTGTTGTCCTCTGCTCCGTTCAGCTGGTGACATTCTGTTGCAGAATCAATGATCCTACTCGGCTCCATTCCACGAGTGGAATTGCTCCGATTGCTCGAAATGCAACTGGGGAGGTTCGTATAATCTCTAGGTTAACTTTGTCTCTCTCCTACGTTCCACCAGCAACGGTATCGGCGCCGGCCCGATTGCCCGTTGTTACGGTGATATATAATAAGTAATTGCATTAGCGGCCTATCTCTCGGTTGCTAAGGTAGAACCTACGTTCCTCTTTGTCCAGGTTCCGTCGCCTTGAGGAAGTAGCCAGACGACGGTCACAGGACGTCTCGGGACGGAGTCCCAGAGGGGATCGACGGAGGATGTCCCGATTCGTAGTTTCTCCTGTGACGACGAACAGTGCCAAGGTATACCTTCGTCAGTAAAAAAGCATCTATTCGTGAAGAGTCGTCAAGTCCGAAGCCATGCTCCGAAGAAGTCTCCGAGTTTCGGATCGGAGCTCCGGACACGCGTGGGCTTGAGGTTCTTTGAAGCGGAGCCGTGGGCGTCTGTGGCTTACAAACGCTAACGCGCCGACTGCTTCCTCGCTAGGCTCCAAAAAGTCGAATTTGAGTCCCGACTTCTCCTTTCGGAGCCAGAGCTCTCTCGCAGGGAGTCGGGATCTGTTCGAGGTTCCCTTTCCGAAAGGACGGAAAAATCGAGTACACGAATAGAACAAGAGATCAAAGCGTCTGTGACAGTCTGACAAGCTTGACGCTCATGTAAAAGTAGTCGCACATCAGTTTGACTCCTTAATGTCAGAGTCGAGCTCGCATACGAAAGTCGAAGACGAGCGCGTGTGATCTGAAGAGACTAAAGGAACGAAAACGAGCGTCAGCGGGACGACTTCTGGCATTGATCAGGCATAAGGTGCTTGTATGGTGAACAAACAGGCCGCTCCGGATAAGTTTCGGCTAATGATCTCTTGAGCGAACTCTCGCGAACTCCCTCACATCCACTTTCGTCAGCGGTTTTGTTGAAGAGTACTACTGGAAGAGTTCCGACTTGTTGAGTCGTCACTCCCGCAGCGCATCGGTTGGCAACCCATAGGCTCTTCCGCTCTCCGACCCAATTTCCTCTCGGGCCCGTCTCCCACGATCGTTTAGCTCGATATAAAGTCTGGAAATCTGATTTTGCAGCCGCTGACTAGAAGAGCTTCAACAAAATTCCGGGTATGATGACCGTTATTTCAAGTTTCGGCTGCTCACTTTCGAAGCTTAGCATTCTGAGCTCGATCAGGCTCCGCAAGATCAGCATCACCGTAACACAACTCTGACATCGTGTTCGTTCTTGAACCCGAGCCCCCACCGACCATGCACCCAAAATATTCCATACAAATAAGTGCCGGGGGCACCCTTGACGCTCGGAAAGAACGATTCCCAATTAGATAATTGAGTCTGACTGACCAGTGAGACCTCGCTCTGGAATGCTGCTATCGAGGAATCTTCCCAACAGCATGTTTCCGAAGAAGAACCTAGCGCGGTAGCTCGAATTCGTTGACCTGAATGGGAAAATCGGAGCTGAAAATTGACATCGTCCAGCATCGAGAAATCTCTCCCAATGCTTTTCGGAAACCATCACAGCATGATGATTTCCCTCGCCTCGTCGCCTGTCCTGTAAAGCTTAGTTGAGATCCTTCAGGGACTTCGTTTCATTTCAGCAAATATTCAACAAGAGCCAAACACAGGTAATGCTCGCTGCGGTGGAAATGTTTCTAAGGTCTATGCTCCCGAGTGAATATCTCCCCCAAATACCACGTGGACTGTGCCAGCGGTCTCTGTTTTAGGATTCCTCCCGCGTAGGCAATGAATTTGAGAATAATTCCATCGAGGTCCTTCCTGGAAGAGGCGGGGAGGGGGTGGGCAATGTCGGGGGTTTCAAGCTGAGAAGCCCCGCTGGCGCTCTACGAATGTCTGGTATTCACTGAGCGCGGAGCAAGGTGTTCTTCTTCAGATTTATCTGTTTTTCGTTCGTCCAGCTCTCGGAATCAGCAGACGTACCGACGATGGAAGTATGGGAGAGCTGGAAAGAATATTTTAGTGAGCAGAAGACGATCTTGATTTCAGCCGTCTCCGAAGTCTTCACCGCCACCATCCCCACCCATGACGCCGCGAGTGCCAAAAAAATCTATACTGAAGGATCACGGTCTGACCATATACGGGAACCGAGACTACCAATCGCCCTACGCAACCGTGACGTCCTACGGTAAGTGCTTCGGACATGTTCACATTTCACGTTTGATATACGAGGCGTGGAGGAATCTTGAGCGATTGACGAGTCTCGGACGCCTTCGGATCGGTACTCCCGAATTGTTCCCCCTCGAACGGTGGAGGCCTCGAAACTGATCATATCCGGGCTCGACACCCGGATATGATCCGATTCCAGCGGAGCTATCATTTGCTGTATCATCGCGTAGCCTTAGTTTGAAACCGCAAATTCCAGATTCCCGTTTGAGACAGGCGTTCGAAGTTATTTCGAGAAAACTCCTCACACTCCCGGACGCGAACCCTTCCGATGGTGATAGTAATCCAGCCACTCCACAGGTCAAGAGAGTTCAACTGGTGAGTACGAGTGAGCATTCTCGTGCACTAGCTCCAGAGCGCGTCGGGGACAAGGAAAGCGATCGATTAGAACTCCGCTGCTGAGCTAACAATGGAGCCGAAACAATAAAAAAAATAATTATCCTCTCGGCGGCTCCGCCGCGGAAAGGGAGGAGTCGTGAGAGTCAGCCGGCTTCGCTTATTGCCAATCCCATTTGCCCCATTGATTCCTCGCCGGGGGAACCAGAAAGGAAAACATTATTCTGTCACTACAAATACTGCCGATACCCGTGGCACATGGTCGATCGTACAAACGGACGATCTGATGAAGTTGTTCGCTATGATGCAATCAACGACATAAACAGGAAAAATGAGACCCGTCATAATCCAGACGTTCTCATGTCTGTCGCTAGCACTGAAGTAAACATCTGCACGGGCGAAGTTGGCCACTGCCTACCCACACGACTTGATCGCTGTGTGAAATGTAATGAGGGGTTCTGCTATCGTGTCCCAGCGATGTTGACGAACTTGGCGATCTCCGCTCCGTCATGCGACTAGCCCCGCTGATGTTCGGAAGGATCGATCGTCTTTTATTTTCTTCGAAGAGCTGCCTAGGGACCCTGCAATCGCTCCATCATTCGTACTTGTAGAGTCCGCTCATTCTTCTTAACACCATCTTGAGTCAGCGAGGGAGCGTCTCTTCTTCCTTTCTGATGCATGGCCGAATATTTCATCTCACAACGACCACTCTATGTGCGAGCTCCTGACCTCGGGCGGGCATTCGTCTTGCCTTTGTGACTCCATGACTCCCTGTCGTGCAGCTGACTTGCTGGGAGCTAAGCGAGAGAGCTGCATCGGGAAAGACGGGAAAAAGGAACAGATAAAGCATGATAAAATAGGAAACGGCGAGATATAAGCGAGAATAAGGAGGAGCCTCCTCATTGCTTGCGTGTGGCTCGAATCGCTCAAGTACTGTTTGAATACTGCCAGTCTCCAGTCGGCCTGCTCTCCGGACAACCGTCCTTCGAAAAAGAACGGTCAACGACAGCGTGAATACTGTCGCTCGGGAAGAGCCAGGATTCGTCTAGATTTAAACAGGCAAGCGGGGAGCCTTTTCTGACTGGATGCGGGCCCTTTCTTCCGATGTGTTGTCTGTCTGCTGGCAGAACTGGTCCGTTCCTCGTCCAGATGAGTCTTTATTCCCCCGACTCCGAGAATGCGCGAATCGCGTGAAAGGAGAGCTCTGCTCGGACTCTCGCTCCGTCTTTTTCTCATGGTAGAACTTAAGTCGCAAGATTCCTTGAACACGATACAGAGACATTATTAGAGGGGTATGTTTCGCCCAACGAATTAATGGTCTTTTCAGTAGTCTGTTATCACCCGTCACTTTTCTGCTTCCGCAGGTCCAGGTTAAGATATGATGTCGATGGTCACCGTCTCTCGATGCCATTTGTGTGAATTGAAAGCAATCGTCTCCGCTACCTCATGTCCCATCGATTTCTCATTACCAATGTTGATGTTGTTACAGCCCCGCGAACGTGTTATCGATATGTCTCCCGAGGAGCAGCTAGCATGGGAAGAAGAACAGTTGTCCCAGGCCGTCAACTATGCAGAGTGTCATATCGACCCAGCGCCATTCCAGCTCGTGGAGAGAACGACTCTCATCAAGGTAGGCGCTCAGAAGCCTGCTCATACAATCTGTGCCGTCCCCGCATTGTTTTCGGTCCGTGTGGTGGGTGGAAAAAAATGTGGAAGCAAGCCGCCCTCCCGCGAGTGCACCGTTGCTAGGGACTTCCATTCGGAGAAAACGGCTGCGATGATCCGTCTGGTCTGATTCAGATGGAAATACCGCAGCAAAGACTTCCGCCACCTGCTCATGTCTACCAGCAGTGTTGGGAGATCCTGGGGGTCAGTAGGAATCGGTCTCGTACGCGGTCTGACTCGCGTGCTGTGTTACGTGCGCACGCCGTCGAAATGCGATTTCCTCCTCATGGGAATGCGCAGGGGTTCTTGCTTTGGTCAGTGCCAGCCGCGCGCACGCCACGGCAACTAGGACTGTCGGTGCCGAGCGTGGGCGAGATTCGCTCCTTCATGGAGCGTTCTCATGATAGAGGACTTGTTGCATTGAATGCGTAGCTCTTATGGAGATGAATCGAAATCAATGTTTACGTGAGTTCGCGAGGAACGAAATCTCGATCCGTGCGAGTTGCTTCGGGTCGTAGTGCGCTTGGAATTCATCTCACACGAATCCAAACTTCCATCGCAGGTACATTCCATCTTCTCGATGTTGGGCCTGCAGCACGCCTATGTGACGGCGATCGGAAGACTCATCGGGGTAGTTTCCCTGAAGGAGGTTCGTACAAGCTTTCGCTCCAGCTCTGATTAGAGTTCTGTTTCCCAATCGGGACTCGGTTCGGGTTAGAGTCACCAACCGAGCCGTTTTTTCACACACAACGAGCCGCTCGCATCGAATAATGATATCGAACTCTTGTCGTCGGCAGCTCCGGAAAGCCATCGAGAAGATGAACACCGGGGGTTTCGGGAGAGAGATGAAGAAGGAGGACGAAGACAAGAAGCCTTTCGGTCCGAACGAGGACATCGGAGGCGTATCCGAGCCGGAAACTCAGTCAGAAGACGAACTCGTTGTACCGGACGCGACACCCGGCGGGAGCAAGCTCCCCGTTTGAGCAGCTGGTTGCTCTGCTGGAAAGTAAGCTCAGTTTGTGGTTCAAAACTGCGCGACCAGCCGTTGTCGCTGTGTCGAGCACGGTCGCCGGCACAACTCTCAGCAGAGGAGCCATCACTAGTCTTGTATTCTCGAAGGTTCTCAAATACCTCTCCGAAAGAAGAAATTCCGCAGAAGTCGAAGTTCCTGAGTTGTTCAACGTTCTGATCTTAGGTGACCAGAAAATGTTTTCATGCATAGGAGGCATTGTGGGAAGCGGGTCGGCTCGCCTGTGAATGTCGCATATCTGTAAATACCCATCTGAGACTAAGGATATTCCCCTTAGAGGGACACATGACGAAGCGCCAGCATGACGGCCTCATAGGAATAATTACCTTTCAAACTCGAGAAATAGCTGTTGTTGAAGGAATTCTGTGCGTTTGTCCCCCTGGGAGGCATGATCCTCGCGAAGGAATTCATACGATCTTGTTTTGGGTGAACATAATCAACGAAAATGCCTCGGGGTGAGATTGTTCGACAGGGTCTCCAATGGCGGAGGCCTTGACGTCGGTACTGCGGTCGAGTACCGTCAGTAGGAGCACAGACGACAGAACCGTGTTCATTCATAAGCGTCGTGATTCATTCGTGTTGATATGTTGATATTCGTGTTGTTCTAGGTAGCACATAAATTATTCACGCTGTTCCGATGCTTCGGCGGAGTCTGAAACGTTCATATGTCAAAAGGACGCGGCAAGCTTTCAGAATGTATTCGAGAACTTGCTCATACTTCCAACTACCCGGGAGGAGGAAGCTTGTCAGACGAGAAAAAACTCGGAGCTTGCTCCGTTTGTTTTCTGGGTTTTCAACAGAGACTCCGATAAGGGGTCGAAACGAATAGTTCGAAAATAATTGCAATATACAGTTGTTGGGTCGGAAACCAGAGGCGATTCAGTGTTCTCATTTGCAAATTCACCGCAAGCTCTCGGTCAGCGACGACAAGTCACTGACAGAGAAGGACGGTGTTCTCCTGGAAACAACTGGAGCCGAACGTCCAGCGTTTCGTACAAATTCCCATCCAGCTGTAACAAACCGGCGAGCCGAGCGGGCATAACGCATGCAGAGAAACGAAGTCCGGAAGTCATTTCCCGTTCTCGGGGCCGGGCCCGCATTAATCAAGCGTCTTCCGCGCTGAAGCAACCAGAGTGATACCGAAACTTCAGAGTTAGTATACGTCCTGCATGACAAGTCGTTCTTATCGCCACAGACGTATCGTTTGAACAGATTTCGACCGCTCGAAGGGCACTCGCTCGCTCGCGCAGCGTGAGAGCTGTTTACGGATTGCGCATCGTCTACCAGCTGATAGAATGAATTAGTGCGACCTTCGAAAGATCCGATAGGGAACTGAAAAAATCAATTAGGTGAATTCATCCATTCGGGGGGTTCCGATATCGGAGAATCGTCAAGCGACTAAATTTTCTCGAATGAATGGATAACGTGAGGTATAAGGAGACCGAACCTCCCCACTTTTCGCGGAGACCGAATTTCCCATCCACATACGGCGAGTCGCGGAGTCCGAAAACTACGTAACCTCCTTGTATTGTAGTGATCGAATCCCCCCTTCCATCGGAACGATTCCTGGAGATATCCCGTGATGAGGAGCGACATCTCAATCGGATTGGTGGCTAGAACAAGGGTTCTGACGCCCCGTTCCACAGACTCCCGGTGTGCCTGCTTTCCGAATTTGAGGATGGCGATTCGCAGCTGCGTTCAGTCCGGCGCCACTCGGCTATAGGTAGATATTTTTCCCGCTCCCCAAGCTTGAAGAATGCCGTGAGGTTCCGGCGGAGCCCCTGGTAGCTCGGACACTTTTCTCTGACAGCGTCACCCGATTTATCGGAGAACGAATGCCTGGGTGTTGTACAATAGTCGAGATAGACCGACTTTTCAACAAGCAAGGTAGGCGCTGGGCGCTAGGTCAGCCTGGTTTTTTATCAAAAAAGGACAATTTTCAGAATAATTACGGCGTTCCTGTTGCCTTCGAGCATCGTGTATTACGCGAGGTCTGTTTGGAAATTGTAGGAGGGACTGGGGGAAAATGATTGGACAGCACGATAATTATTTTCCTCGATTGTCTCATGCTGTCCAAGACACAGTGTGTTATGCTCGGCGAGGAAATCCCCGTCGTAAAGGCGATGCTTGAGCTCCCCAAAGCTCTCCAAACGAGGCATCAAATCACGCAGGACGAAATGCACGTCGTGCGTGCTGTATGACACGAATGCATCGGATAGGAATTTACGTATTGCTCTCCCGCCTCTGACCGACTGCCGGCTGCCATCAAGTGTGTAATTTTCGAGCCACTTCTCGAGGCGTTGTCTGCACACCAGACCCGCTATCATAGCAATTGCCGCAATCGCAACCGCGAACGACAGGAACGAAACGGCCACCATAAGAAAAGGTTGACAGTGCATCTCCAGCCTCTCCGAAACAGACAGAATGTGCACACCTCGTAAGCTCTCCAGCTTCGCGAATCCGTGAGCCCTCGCGAACTGTCGCTTGAAAACTTCTATTTTCGCTTCGCTCAGTATGCTAAGCAAGGGCTGAATCGCACATTCGAACGATGCGGATTGTTGCTCAAATTCAAGTAGCGGTGTTTGTGCTGGCAAGTGTTCGTGCCCTGTGCGAGATCTCATCAAGGGGGACATCCAGACTCTCATTAGGTGGAGGGCCCAGGGAGTACGATTTCATATTTGCTCTGAGATCCGGAATGAAGAGTAGATTACTCGTGTCGAGCTGAAGTTCCTCGGGTGAAACTACCTGGGTGGGGGAAAGTTTTCGCAGCGTGTCAGGCCGCTCCTGTTCCCGTCGAGAAAAGGCATTTCAGCTGAGCGAGAGACGCGAGAATTCGCTCCGGGTCACTGGTCGGTGTGAAGATAGCGTTTCCGGTGAGATCAAGACTCTCCAATTCCATCAATGAGCCAAAGCCGCCCTCTGGGAGATAGAAGATACGACAGAGAGACAAGTCCAATTCCATCAGGTCTGTCAAGCCGTCGAAAGTGTCAACGCTGAGGCTGGGTATCCTTCGGTGGCGTAGAATTAATTTTCTGAGGTTGGACATGCCTCCGAAAACACCCGGCGACTTCATTGTCAGAATCTGCTGTCGACTCCTGAAACCGTATATGTCAACCTGCGCGAGCTGAACGAGCGAGCCCTCCACAAAAATTTCCGGAGACAAGGGACCCGGAGACACTCCAGGTGAAGCGGAGAAGAGGTCGAGATCACCTGTCTTGATTGTGTTTTTCATTTTTGGGCTCAAGGGGGTTGCGATTTCCTCCGTTCCGGAGGAAGGGAAAATCCGTTGAATATTCCGAATTTCGCAACTCGTGCGTTCAGTCGCCGACTGACGCCAAGAGGGTAGAAGAGCTTCAGATCCAAAAACTCGAGCAACGCTCGACTTTTTCCTGATTCCTGATCGCATTTTTTTCGGAGCTCTTCCCGTCCCCAATCGATTCCGTATTGTCTGCCGAGCTGAGTCCCGCCCGGTTTCGGAGCTGACTGTCGGCCAGCAGGTCTATCGATGTCGAAAAAGTCAAATCTGATGTCCTTGAGCGTCGACTTCTCGTCGGCGGATCTCGAGTCTTCCCCCGTGATCGACGAAATCGACGGGGAGCTTGCATCGAGGAATCCCAGTCGAGGTAATCGAGACAGCGCCGGTTCGATCGAGCTCAGTTGACCTATGTGGGAGCGTTCGCGTGACACAAACGGAAGGTTTCTGGTCCGCGCGAAGGCTTCCGGGTGAATCGCCGCAACGGGTTGTCGTTCATTATGAGAGTTTCCATTTGCTCCAGACCGATGAACGAGTCGGCTTCGATGCTCACCACCAGACTCTCGGCCAAATGCAAGAATCTGATGGGATATTGAGCGAGAGCGCTGCCGATGCCGCTGCCCTTTAGGCTCGGCATAGAAGTTCCGTGAGCGGAAACATCGGGAACGTCCCCGGGATTATCAATCGGAGGTATCGAATTGCAATTTATCGTAGTCGGTGATCGCAACTTCAGTTCGCGAATGAGGTTTGACGGTGCAATTCGCGCGTATCACCGTTTCCATCGGAGCCTTGTGCCGCAAGCTGCTTTTTGTTCGATGGTTTTGCTCTGGATAAAATTGTGGAACGTCACGCCACAATAGTCCCGAGCACGACGAGGAGCACACAGCAGACACCACAAAGGAACGGATAGATATACTCTGTCGCTTGTCCCGGATCGCCAACATCGAAGTGCATCTCACTCCGCCACCTTCCAGACGCAGCCCTCAGAAAGGAACGAGCACTCTGCGATTGAATCGTGTGGTGGGCTCTCTGCCGTCCAGCCAGGACGGAGTCATGTATGTATACATGCCGAAGGCACACAACGAACAAAAACAGGCCACCCATCCGTTCGCTCCCTTCGAGCGAGTCGCGTACAGGTGGTAATGTTTTCTGTTCGTCGGATGGGCAGGAGTGCTTGCGTCAGCTGTCACTTTAGCCTAAGTCGAAATTCTTGCGAGGGATGACGCGGTTTTTTCTCATGACCAGTTGAATCTGCTGCTGCGTCTGCTCTTTCCCAACAAGGACAAGCACGAGCTCCGTTCACATCGATGACTTTGCCGCTTGTTTGTTACCTGGGTCAGGGAAGAACTCATTAAAAGCGTGACTCGATTCACTCATTGCCTGCCGGTGGGGACGTGTTTGGAAAAACACTGATCACGTAGTTCCTCTCCCCGGAACTTGTCGTCGGCATCGGTATCGTCTCAGAACGAGGGCAGGAAACGCGCGGCCCGGCCAAAACGAGGAGGGTGCTTCCTGGTGATTCGGAGCAAAGAACGCAGCGGAAGGGAAGGAGCAATTCTCGTGGACTTCAAACGTGAATAGTCCGACAGGGAAGCGAAGACAGACAGCGAACTAACGCCGTCACCGACCCTTATTTGAATAACATCTGTCGGCGCCCTTCCGCTACTCTGCCGCCATTCAAAAACCCATGTTTCTTCTTCTCGCATTGGACTTCAGAGATTTTCTGCGAAGGCACAGATTATACCGGAAACTCACAACTTTCATTTATCCGGCTCTCGGAGCTCTCTGTGATGGAGAACGAGTCGTTCGAATCCTGTGCACGCGCCACGTCAACGAGAATCCCGACGGAACTTCTGCTCCTGAGAGCAGACTGCGTCGAGCTTCGCAAATCGTTGCTCCCCTCCTATTGTGCTTGCTCTCATCCGGAATTTCCGAAGGTGGTTCCGTCGTGCCGACTCAGCACTGGACTACCCTGCAACAAGTCATTGCTGCGTCCGCCAACGCTTAGAATTCATGGTCCCACCTCTTCGTTGTCAGGCAGCGTTATTCGCGGCCAATGGAACGAATTGTTTGGGACCTCAGGAGAGCACCCGGTGTATCCTTAGTCCATAAGCCTTCGACAAGGCAATCTTTCCCCAGCACGAACCACGGAAATCACCATTGGACGGAGCCTCCAGGCAGATTTCATGGTAGCAAAACGCCCACTTGAGGTTCAGAGCTGCTCGCATCAGATCTCGCCTCGTAAATATTCAGTAGCTCCTCTTAGTAATGCCCAGAGTGCACTCGCTCACGAACAACGGATTTGTGGACCGATAGCAGCGGGAAAGTCAATAGGCTTCCGTTTTTTGTCCCAAAGAGAATAGTGTCTCCCTCTTTCCGTCGGGAAGATCTCGACTCACCACTACCCGCTCCACGTACGTCGCTGAGCGGAGTATAAGCCGCAGTCGCTGGCGGTCCGTTCGATCTTACCGAGGTTGGAACTACGATATTGCACAAGAGCCGTAGTCAAACAAGCGCATGCCAATGGCAGACATCGATTCGCTCCGGTCATGACGTCCTTTGTACCGATTGAGAGTTTCTGATGAGCGTGACCGAATGCCCGTTGAGCGACCTCACCGGGGATATTTCACTCCGTTTGATGTCAGCAGATGAGACACCAGGAAATCTAGAACTTCTGACTGAGCTGAGCTCAAGCGGCATGACAATAGCGCAGGATTCCCAGCGTCTTGGGCAAATCTCGTTTCATGAGGTCGAGCTCAGCAATATCAAATTCCAAGCCGACCGATTCTCCCGGCTATCAACTTTCGTCAAACGTTCCCGTCAGTGCTTAGTTTTTCCCGAGTTGGGAATCTGCACCGGGAAACGAAGGTCTTCCTACGCGTTTTGTCGATCGTAGTTCCGAGATCTGACACTTGATGCACGATCATTCGCATTAATTACGTTGATTGACAGTTCCGCTGCTGCGGCGCTTGCGGAAGAACGCTGTTTAGAGAGCCGGAGTTCATTCTCGGAAATTATATCCGGGATCGAGCAGAGAATTTATCGCCACCTCTGCCAGAGGTCCGAGTGTGACCTCCAGCCAAAATCTCCTTCCGAGAACGGTGGTAGTAATCGGCGGCAATAGGGAATGACGCCGATCTGAGTCGACAGAGGCAATACCATCGATTATCCGACTTCTGTAGTTTCAGTCGAGGTCGTTCTGGAAGGACGTGAGCGAAGTCCTAAGAGCAAAAGACCGACGGGCTCCAGTCCCGACGGCTCTCGTTCCCACCAGTGGCGCAGTATTAAGCCCCTCGCGGACCAGCTCAGCAGCCTGGGGAAAGGGATGGCGTATTTTCCCCATTTCAAGTACCTACGACAAGAGTTTGTTAGGCTTTAGGCTTTAGACCACATTTCTGAGCGTTCGAATCGCATTCGTTCCGATGAAGCCCCTGCCGCCCCTCGTTACTAGAGGAAAAGATACGAGGAGGTCGGAATGGGAGTCGTTTTCCAGAGAAAATGGGGAGTTCCTCCTCCCTCGTGAGCTCCAGTTGCTCGAGAAGTCGGAAAATAAATCGGGAAGCGGGTCGGCCCTGGCCGCGATTCGCGACACTGCTCGCATCGTTCATTCTGATCATTCCGCATTTTCTCTCCGGCGCATTCTCTCGAGCCCTCATCTAGTCTTTATACTCGGTCGACGACCCTGTTCGTTTGAGATCAATATTTCCCGACAACATCCTCATTATTGAGACTCGCAAATATTTTCAAGCGACAAGCATCATCAAATTCCACGGAGGAGAAGGAGAGTGACGCATATCTTAATCGAGTCGAGAAAAACCAAGCGGAGCTCGTTCCCCCTCACCACTTGAAGAACAGAAGAGAGATAGAGAGACATCGGGCAATTCTAGCCGGAGCTTAGGGTTTCGAAGAATTTAATATGCATTTATTCTACCGTTGAACTTCCGACCGCTCCGAGTGCTTCCGAGAACCACTTTTTAATATGAGGAAACCGGGGTATGTCCGAATCCGGGACGATGTACGCATTCTTCAGCCGGACGCGCTGTCCACTGTCCTTGTTCGGGGACGTGATTCAAGTTTGTCACAATTCTTCCGATCTCAAGGGATGAATGAGCCCATAAAACGCCAACGTCCGTACGAATGGCACGCCCTCGACTGAGTGGAGAATTACTCACGCTGAGGGGAACGTTTCGAATTCACAGCAGCTCGTAGCTAGCGGATGTTCTGGTGCCATCTCGAGCCTGACTCTCACCGGAGTCCCTGCGTGGAACGCTTTCGAACGATATTCATCGCGGGTCGCAGTCGAGCCTTTTAGCGGCGATGCGACCCCCGGCTTCGTTATCGAGATCCACTCTCCTTCAGGAAAGCACTATCGAACCTGCGCCGTTCGTGTCCAGAATCCCCTTCAGGTTCTTTCAATGATTGCGTCTACGACCGACTGTCCTGCCAGCGGCGGGGAAAAACTGGATCTTTTGTGTCCTGAATCAGCCACGTAGACGCAGCCCGGCCGCTGGAGTCAACAATGCAGTTGGCTCTATTTGCATTAATCTTGCGTGAGGAATGCGGTGACTGTCGCTAACGAGTCGCATGTATGGACTCACCTTCTAACTCAATTCTGCATGCAGGGCGATTCGGGTGCCGTAGTAAACGCGCATAGTCGCTTCCGCTGACTGGTACAGCGCGTGCCTCGCTTTCGGTCCCTGTGCTCCGGGCGCGTAGGACTACGCTACGCAGGAATACGTTTCCTCAGATGGGGAAAAAATCGTCGGTGCCTCTGGAGAGTTTTCAGACCTCTGATTGAGCTGATCTATTAATGAGGCTTCCGGAGTGAGTCGTGAGTCGTGCGATAGTTTACGGCCTGGGTAATCACCGAATACAGCCCCGGAGTCATCTGTTGGGAAATTCGCCGCACCGATGATTCTTCCCTGACGAGCCCATTCTCCGCAAATGAATGGTCCTCCACTCGACCCTACTGCGAGGTACCCTGATGACAGCGACAGATAAACGGATCCGTCTCTCGGATATCCTCGGATTAATATCAGGTAAAGGACAGGTATCTGGACGGGGTTCCGCGCAAGGAAGCCCTGCATTGATTACAAGGGGACACATTGAGGGATCGTTGAGAGAGCTTGATCCGTATTTCTGATTGTATGTGTGTATTTTCTCCTTGTTCAAATCGCTCGCGCCTCCCTGAAGAATTGCGGGAAACGTACATCACATTATCGCCACGTAAATGAGTCTGATTGAGAATTGTGAAGTGACAGCGTTTCCGCTCGTTTCGCTCCCTCTAACAAAGGTCGAACGAGGTGAAGGCGGGCTGCTGCTCCGAGCGGCCTCCCTCAGATTAGGGAACACGTCGGTCGTTACTGGAGTGTTCTCTCTGCTCTGATTTGCCTAAATTACACTCTCATTTGTCCTTGGCGACTTCGGAGCATTTAAATTAAGCACTCTATTCGTCGACGAATTTTCGACAGCCCGTAGCTGAGGGACCGCCCGACGCTTCTCCACCTCATATAACACCTCGAAGGGCTGTTCAACATTCTTTGCTCACGAGTGTTTGCCGTACACTCGCCCAGACTTCGAGCAAATGGAGCAGAAGCTTCGAAACATCGTCGACTTCCAAAACGTTCCGAAACATTGCTCCAGAGATTGAAGTCTTACTCGGCTGAACTCCTCGCCGAGAGACTCCTTCGCAAAGCGAAATGAATGCGTCTAATAAAGTTCCAGGAAGGAGATACATGTCTGAAGTTCTCGATCTCATACTGCGATGAACATGGCTGAGCATGGAGAGATTCACTTTTTAGACGGAATCCCCTTCCGAGTCGGCGACGTGAATGAAGACAAGAGTCGCATTGTGGAGAGTGTGTTCGAAAAGCAACGAGAACGAGATAATCTCGCGTCTGAGAGCTGCGATTTCATTTTATTCCAAAATCCCGATAGTTAGCGAAATTATCGGCTCGGGTAGCATCGAGATCCCTCCACCAAATGCGCTGCTCGAGACGTTTATCCGAGCATACCTAACTAAGCTAAGTTCCTACCCTACCTACAGGCTAGAGATTGCCACAATAATTGAATGATTATAGACTTCGGAACGCACGTGTCCCGGAGGATATCTGTCCATCTGATCATTCCTCGGCCCCTCAATCGAAAGGCTCGCAGGATGATGAGAGATAAGCAATCGGACTACACACTCTGAGAAAACCGGCTCCGCGAGCGGATGACAGCGGCTTGATGGATTTTTTGAGCGGGAAGCAGACGAGAAAACACAGCGTGAACCAACAAGAAGGAAATGTTCAAGCTAACGTCGAGCGCTTGCGGGAACCTCCTGTAATGGGTGATGTACTTTCAAGCGATGTGAGGCAGTTTAAGAGTAGGGCTTCATCTGGGCGTCGGACGGCGGGACGATATGAGCGTGAATAAACGACGCATCATTAAAAGATCTGCGTGAGTGAGTCGGCAGCTCAGTCGGCCGGGAGCCAGATCTGGAAAATTCAGAGTACGCTCCTCAAGCCACGGAGGCCCGGCAGGAGTTGCTCGAAAGAACGCGCAGACACGCAAGTGTTCCCGCTAAGCTCCGGCCACGACAAACCCCGGTCTGCAGACTGCATTCAAGACTTCCTCTCCTGTTCTTCTTATCCGCTTTTTGCCCCTCGCTTCGATCTGTCCGTGGCGACCCGAGGGGAGACTTCCGCAAAGTGCTCCTTGATCCTCTTAGAAGTTTCCACGTACCTAGAAAATCTGGAAACGGACTCAATTTTAATAGCGGACAGCAGTGACGTCGGACTCATCGATCGGGGAAAAATCGCGTAAGCGAGGTGAGATCAGAGCCGGGAAAAACACTGCCAAGGAAGAGAGTTGCGGGTATTCGCTGATCGACGAAGTTTCGCGATCCGTTAATAATGCACTTGAAGTTTTGAAAAGATCGGCTTGTGACTAAATGAGACTCTTACATCGTTCTCGCCTGCTGGGGCAGTTCGCCGGGAAAAAACGATCTGCGGAATGAATTCCCGTTTTCCTGCTCCTGATCAGGAAGCCTCGCAATCAGAAGAATGACGAGTCCTCGGAAAGTGATTTATATTTCGCAAATCAGGAGCAGCAGTTCGGCCACAACGGGAGAAGACCTTATAGTCCCTGCTTTTCATTCATGACAATAGTCGTCCTGCCCCCATGAAGGAAAAAGTCCTTTACAAGCCTGGGGACTAATCTACCATCAACATTGTTCCCTGCCTTCGTCGGGGCCTCCGTCGATGTTTCGAATCAGCGGAGAACACGAGTTTCAAAAGCCCATTGGAGCAGAGCTTTCTTTATGAGAGTGCCTCCTATCGCAGAAATTGGTTCTGATGAATTCTAAGAGAGATTCCCGGTCCGAGGACGGGCCTCGCGACTCAATCTGAGCTCTCGACAGCAACAGCGGCACTCACTCGTTAAGATGAAAGGGCAAGCGAGAAAAATCTTCCAAAGCAAAAATCCGTAAATAAGAAATATCGTATGAGCTTGTGAGACAAAATAGCGGCGCACAGCTGAATGGAGGTCGCTAATGAGCTAATAAGCGGCGGCGGCAGCAGCAGCAGCACCTCCACCACCGGAGACGGAGGTGCTTGTATGACCCGTCGCTGGCTTGAACTGGGATGTGAGGAAGCGCTGAGTAGAGAGCTTTCGTTTTTTACTGGTTAGTTCGTCTTACCTGCTCGTTTTGCCTTTGATTCTCCTGTTGGCTCTTCTCGAAGAGGTAGTCCTGCTCTAGTCAGTCCACGCAGGGCAGCTGAGTATAGCGTAGCGAAAATCCGGCCTGACCTTCCATCGAGTTTCCGAGGGCGTCCGAATTCGATGTCACACGCATAATGAACGGCTTACTGTGGGCTGCGGAGTCGAGAAATAGTCCAGCGGAATCCCTCTGAGCTTACGGGAAATCGTTCAACTGATGGTTTTTCCCCCGCATGGAGGAAAACCGAAATATGTATTACGGGCATATTCTATTTATACGCTCTGGCTATTATGCACTCACAAATGAGGACGTTCTTCTCGTGGAGTCGATTCCCGCAGAAACGATCTTCTCCTGGTCCCATGCCGTAAGTGGAACCTTGATCTATGGTGACGAAATCGTCCTCGCAATCGGCGCCAGAAGTTCCGCTGTCGTAAGGTCTTGGAAGGGACGGACAGAGATGAATGTTGAAGCAAGACAACATCAGCCGACGCGAATAATTAAAGCCAATTCATTGGTTCTGGCCCTGTTCCACCATTAGACAAGAGCTGTCTCCCATCCTCTTAAGAAATTGGAATGGCCAAAATTGAAATTCCTCAACAAGAAAGCTCATAGCAACTGATGACATTCCCAACACGGGGCAACCAAGGTGAGTGAGATCGCCAACATCCCCGGGAGAGGACAATCAGACGCGAACACAGAGCAGAAATAGTCGGATGCCAAGCCGTCAACGGGGTCAAGGTATGTGCCGAGAAGCAGAAAGAATCCCCCTCGCCTTTGAATATGTTCCGGAGCTCAGGTTATGGTCAGGAGGTGAATACAAGAGAAGAATACTCGAGGAGAATACAAGAAGAGCTCGGTCGGATATCTATTTCCACATGAACGGGATTGGTCATTCCCTCGGGAGTGGATTTCCGGAGAAGGGGTGGTTGGGGAATAAACTCCGTATTCGTTCGTTTGGTTTTCTGCCTTTCCGACGGCTATCCGAGGCCTTCCTCAACGGAAAAGATAGGTGAGCGGAAGACTCTTGTTGCCCGCTCGGGAGAGAAGAGCCCTCCCGATAGCGATCTCGGGGGTCGGATCCTCTCTTGGCTGATTCCGGAGCGCTCGTCCTCACACCGTCTGATTAGCGCTAATTTACCGCGGCCCGAGTTCGGAGGAACTTCTCACTGAATAAAGAATCGATACCACTCCACGGTGTCCTACCTTCCGAAGCTGAACGAGTTATTGGTCTCAGTTTCCCATTTGATAGAGCAGAAGTTCTCCTCGACCCTAAGGCAAATAGAGTAGCGAGTGCTGCTGAAATATCGCACCGAGGTTCCGGTCGACTTTCCGAAATTGAAAGAGCGAACAATCGATGACGGCGAACGGAAGTACTGAAGACAGCCGGGCGGAACTGTAATTTAGGAGGATAGTCAATTGATGACGGCAATGATGAGAAATTTTCTCACGGGCTCCCGTGGCGATTCCTGATTCTCCCCGAACTCTTCTATCCGAACTGACCGATGTCCAGGCTCCCGCAAGGGATCATCGAAACCTTGATCCGCCACTTCCTGCTGTGGCTCAAGGCCCCGGTCGACACGACACTGAGGACCACGGGATTCCCAGATTGACGTCCAACGTCAACATAAACTGAAAATGCGCGACATATGAGTGAGCCGTGATGATCTTCGGCGCGCCAGCTGTTGCGTAGAAGAAGCCATGAGTACATATATGTGATCTAACGCGGTCGCTTATTGAGTTCGGGAGGACAATGCGATTCTCTCGTAAGTATATGCGTCTCGATTACTTTCGCAGATATCATCGAGAGCACTGCTTCCGCGGATCTCCGCTCGAATTGAATGGCGAATGGTGTCCTCGTCGGGAGCAGCGGAAAAAAACTCTACCCAGCTAGGACCTTCTACTAGAAATCGATTATGTGATATGGAAGTAGATTTCCGAGAGTCTCTTGTGCAGCTACTCCCCTTCGATTGCGAGAGGCATATGAGATGGTGATTGTCATTCTAGCGGGGAAAAGGCCGAATCAAATGAATACGTTTGTATTGTTGCCTCCGTTCAGGGTACACCGACAGCTCTGCGAGCGAAGTTCCCCATCGGAATCTCCAATATAATCGTGCGGAGAGTTCCACCGGCAAGGATTCCTCCTCACTATTCAGCCGCCGTCCATACTTTAACAGGATAATGGGATCCCTAAGCCGATTGTCGCCGACATGAGGGAAGAAGAGAGAGGAAATTTTCGCCAGATGGAAACGGAATTCGAAACAGAACCCACTAGTCCCGATGATTCCATTCCGAAACTGGTCGGCGGAACGCTCGTGGAAGTCCGTATCGATGTTCGGCCCGCTTCTCGTTAGCAGGTGCGTATTCCGATGGATCTCCGGAAGGGGATTCCTTGCTCTCTGATATTCGGTGCTCACCGTGTTGTCCGCTGTTCTCTCCACAGAGAATGGGCAATTTCTCTCCGACAGTGTTCCGCACCATGAAGGCGTCTCTCGAACAAACCCCCTATAGAAATAGGAAAAATATCCATCGGACGGATAAGATGGGACAGAGAATATTATTATTATGTCATTATACTATAATATTATTATATTATGAGGCATGCAGGAGAATCCTCGGAAAAATCTTCGGGAGTAGGGCTGGCCAACCGACCTTCTCGTCGGGTTGAGCGAGAGAGAATTCGATAAAGTCGAGACGAATCTGACAAATGTCCGGAGTTTTCTCCAGGGTGACATCGCACGTCGACGTTCCTGCAACAACAAGAGAAAACAAGCCTTTGTGTCGCCGAACGCCGTGTAAAACTCTTGAATTATTCAGTCGGCTCCTCCGTGTCGTCAAAGCTGGGATTCTGAGAGTGAATTTTCTTATCGATCCGGAGGGAGAAAAAATATCGCTCGCGGCATGTGAAGCGCCGCAGAGCGGGGAACGAATATCTAACCTGTTTCTCCCGCGGGATGTGATGGATTCAAAAATTCGGTTTCGTTCTTCTTGTTCGTCATTTTGCAAGTGAAGGAGACTGAAAACGCAAGGCAGTCATTCGAGAGATTATAGAGAACGACCGTGGACTCATTGATTCCCGACCATGGTTTGAGAGTCGACAGCGAACAGATAATGATCGCGCAGACGAACTCTATCGCGAGTTCTCCTCATTCGTCGGCTAACCTCTGCAGCAAACTCCGTAACCTTCGGCACACGAGCCGACATCAGTTCCTTGTTTGGCATCGCAGTCCGCCTGCGTCACACAAGTTCCGTTCTGACCGAGTTTGCCCTCGCATTCCTGGTTGCGGTACCTGGAAAGTTCGAAATGAGCTCGGAACGGGAAAGCTTTCGTCTCCATGCCATGCGCGAGAATCCCTCGGAGCAGATTATGATTTTAAAGCCCGAAACAAAGGTTCCATTCGACACTGAAGCTCGTCGCGAACGTCGAGCACGAACAAGGGCTGGAGCGCTGAGCAGTCCCCGAACTCACCGGAGGAAAGTGAAGTATCCCAGCTGCGGTCTGCTAGATTGTGCACTCACAGAGCTGAAATCACTGACGGACAGAAGGAGCACAACGGCGGCTAGACTCAACATGCTTCGAGTTGTAGTCGAATCACTATGATTTCAGTCGGAGTGAGAATCGTGCGATCCGGAATCCTTTTCCATGGGACTTTTCTTGAGAGAGTAACATCTCAGAGAGGGAAGAGTGCAAATGGAATCACGTGAGCGGGAATACCAAGAAGGCATGATGCAAATTTCCAGCCGCATCCGAGGGGAGCCGAGCGACCCGCATCCATCGTTTCTAGGTGACAACCGTCTTGACTGACTCACCAAGCGAGTGATACGAATCCGATCGATAGTAGTAGCTGGTCTTCGCGTATGATGTCTCTGGTGCGCTCGAGATTCGCTAACCAAGGACCGTGAAGCCGGTTCTGTTTCCGTCTATGACTTCAGGTCGGGGAGAAGTTCTTTATGTCTATTCTCTATTCTTTATTCGCGTATGCGGAAACGGACCACGACGACAGATCCAGATTCGGTCGGTGAGTTCCGACTAAGAAAATTCGGCGATGCCGCATCTGAAGAATTTTTGGGCGTCTCTTCTGGGTCAGTCGTTGACGGTGCCGCATGAAAATCCGAGCCCTTCTGAATCGATACGACTGGAGAGGTTAATCAGAATCTGTATCAGCCTACCAGTCGATCAATGTGTGCTCCGACGCTCGTCATCGATTGGGAAGAGGCTCATGCATCCTTCTTTTCTCACGAGCGGCCCAACGAAAACAATTCTTTGTTCGGAGCGAGCCTCCTTGAACTCGAGGGCTGCTTGAGGAATTGCATGCAAAGTGCTTTCGATCATCGAGGGCCTCACATTTTTTTCCGCATCCCCGGCGTCTCCGCCTGAATCTCGCCGATTCACATGATCTACACGCACGCCAGAGCAACGATTCAATCCGTTGCTCGAACCGACCGACGGTGCGATTCGATCGACGCCCTGCACCACGGCGATGTGTCTTGTTCCCGATATCCCGAACAAAACCCTGGCGGCCAGCAATCTCTCGGGGAAAATATCACTATCTCCTCAGTTTGACCATAAGCCGTGATCCAAGAAGCGGACAGCTTCCCTTTCGACCTCGGCGGGAAAATCTGGGCGAGCCCGAGCGAATGAGGGAAAATCTGAGATATCGCGAGCTGCATGCGGATTCTTGGACTTCTTTCCTCACGCAAAGACTTTGCGCCTTTCAGGACTCGATTCACGCTGATTGAAAGAAACTGCCTCAGATTCCAGAAGAGCTCCACTTGAAAGACGGCCGATCGTTTGAGCTTTCTCTCTCGAGCGGCATCCAGGAGGAATTTTGATCCTTGAAAAGACGAGAGTGGTTCCGCGACTTCCAGAGAAGTCTCTGACAAAGAGCTTAGGGCCTTTAAGGGTGCAAAAATCCTCGATATGCTGCGCGATCTTCCGCGGAATCGTAATTCTGTCCCCTTACCCTCGGACGGACGAGACGAGCCGCTCAGATGCTCTTCAACAAACCACGTCGAATTCGAATCTGTCGCCCATGGTGAATTCTCTTCATGAATGACTTCTTGTGAGATTAGCGGCGAGTTCTCGGCTATCCTCATTGCTGAGCGTTTTGGCACTTGAGGATTGGAGGGAGCTCGAAAACGGGGGCCTGCAAGACGGGAACACACAGGACCTTAAGTGAAGGAGACAGGACCTGCCCGAGAGAGCCGCGCAGAGCCCATGATGCTGCCATGATGGGATTCAATTGAGTCGGCTGCCCACCATTTTTGATGTTAGAGACAAAATAATGAAGGTGCCGACAGGAAAGTGGCTATCCGTTTCTCGCTGACTTAACAAATTCTGGGCCGGCTTGCGCTAGCATCGAGTTGCTTCTCCCGGCGGAACGGGTTTCCGACCGAAGATTGATTCACTTCGATAGCTTCCACCGAATCACGCTGTTGCTTGTGCTCAGAGCGGACATGTCCGAGGCGTTCGGGCTCGGTCGCTGTGTCATTGTCAGGCTGTCAGGATTTTCTTGAGAAGCCACCGACACAATGAAGCCGAGGGAGGCGGCTCGCGACATGGATTGCCTGCCTCGGGATGATTGAACTTCTAGGAGCCCCGATGCTCCGTACCACACGGGGCTATCGGGATGAGCTGGACATCAAGTGAATAACTGACAAACTTCTTATGAAGTGCTTCGGTCCAGCCCGCGGCCCGGGCATGTATTTTCGAAGATGCTCCGCACTCGTTCGCAGGGCTGATCTTGTCCAGTTTGTCCAGCAATACGCTCCACGGACTGACAGCAGGACCCACAGCTCTTCGCGACTCGACCTCACTACGTTAAGTATCGAAGGATATTGATCGAGATTTTCGAATCCATGTTTCCGCAAACGGTGAAACTCATCGGAGAAAAACTTCTCTCGGTGACTGAAGCTCTCCTCAGGAAGTTTTCAGACGACGAAGAGGAGTCGAGCGACGAATGCTAAGGAAATTCCGGGAGAATCGTACGCGGTTTCTCAGGCGACTCAAATATGATGTCCCGAAGTGTTTGCTGCCCTTTACACGACAGCGGACAAAAGCCGCTCTGGTAAGTTCCGCTCCGACCAATATATTTCGAGGGTTCTCCCCAGGCCGGAAATGTCACTTGGCGACGATCAGGCGGTGTCGCATTATGAATCTTCCCGAATATCTTGTCGCGGAACAGCGGCACTCTTCAGGTGTGTACAGTGGCGGGGAGTCGCAATATCCCGCAAGGAATACGAGAGATGCTATCCATCTCGAATGAGGTGTCTTGTTTCTGTCCCGGACCGAGGCGATGCTTCCTCCATCTGATCTTCGTCATCTGGTCGTCCCATCGCTTGTCATCGACGAGAACAGATGTGAAGCCACTTGCCCTTGTCAGCAGCAGAGGCGCGAATTACTATGGAGCTCGATGCATAACTCCCACGACGACTGACTGGCGATTCGACTGAGTTCGCGAACGGAGTGGAGAGTGGATTGATTCCGAATCGGAAAAGCAGAATTATCCGTGAGTCGCTCGGGGGGGATCGATGGTGACTGGCCCACGTCAACTGTCGTTACAACAATAACGGCTACGCTAAAAGGATTGCGTTTCAGATACTTCCTACGTCAAGCTCTCTTATCTGCTATCTCTCGTCTGCCCACGACGTATGGATGTGTCAGCTTACGCGACATTATCTGTCAATACACAATGAGCTCCTCTTCTATTGCTTTTCTGCTGTTTTGCGAGCTCTCGGCGTTTGACGCGAAGCTCGCTGGAATTCACCGATTCGTCGATGTGTTTTCTCTTTCGCCGTACGCCATCGGCGAAATTCTCATGCGGCAGCAGTCGATTTACCCTCAGGAGGGAGCCTTCGCGCGCTCTCACGGGCTGATCTCTCCTGTTGGACGGCGCGCTCAGTGCAACCCTCGAAAGAATCTCAGGGGGTCCTATCGCTCACCTGCAAGCTCGTATTTGGATGAACAGCTAGAGCCCCCTCTTCGAAAAGCAAGAACTTATACCTACAGAGAAAATTCTCGATTTTATTTCATATTTTCTCCTCGAGATGTTTAGAGGGAAAACTGGGGTGACTCGTCCCTAAATTAGCGCGCCTCCGTACCGAGGATATCCTCTCGCTTCCTGGAATTCGACTTCCCAGACTATGCAGCATCAGACCCGATGATTTCTGAATGGAACGTAAATTTCGAACAGTCGTCATTGATAATCACCAGTGTGGAACTGGGGCAGGCGACTAAGCAAGCAACCTAAATGCCTACCGCGAGTTGTCGATCAGATGAGAGCAACAATCGGCTCGAATACATGGGAGCTCGGAGGTTGAGTTCGAAGTCCGGCGGGGAGTTAATCGCGAGGGTTCGTTGGAGCGTTCGAAACCCAGGGGAAAAATTTCCAAAAAGAGGAGCGAGCGATGCGTGGGACGTCCCCACGGTGCCAAATGGCCCGTATGTCTGCAGCTTCGAAGTTGCTCGCGAGACAAAAAAGCGCGATTCTCATGGAAAGTCCTCTCCGGAGAGACGAATAGAGGAACTAGCGCATGGGAACGCAGAGGAACTCTCGTTCTACGAATCGTCCTGAGAAGATGCCTCCCAGAGAATGTGCTGCGTGATAAGCCGATGTTTCAGGCCGGACTCAATGGCAAGCGCTCTCCCTATCGGACGTTGGAATTGTGATGACGGACCCCTCGACGCAGAACGATACAATTAAAAAGAATTTCCAATCTGGGATGGGCCCGAGAAGGAGTCTGAATGAGGTTTTCCATGGAGTTTTCGGATAGAGTCCGCCTTGTATGGGCGCATCCAGTCGCGAAATTGGCTCGTTATCCATCGTTTCTATAGAAGCCCGAGGAGAGAACGCATCTGTCTTGGCAGAACTGTGCGAAACACTCAATAGGTCTCGAGCAGCAGGAGCTTTCCGTTTGAAGGGCTCCGATTTCCCGGAACATCCTCGTGCTCGGAGCTGGGACGTCCTCCGCGCTTCGAATATTGAGCCGCGATTTAATCTCGGGGGAATCGAAGTTTAGTGACGGAGTCTCGAGCGTCTTGGAATCCGAACCGAACATTGACGCCAAACTCATCTCCTTGATCGCTTGTTGACTCCCTACCGCGAGCGAGCAGAGACGTTTCCTCGATGTTGTTGCGCTGATTGATCGATGAGATGATCAGCTGCGGGATGAGATTCTCATTCGTCCAAATCGGGAGTGGGAATTGAAGACTCTCTCTATTTATTCCATCAGTGGACAAATTCACTTGCGTGATTTCCTTGCGCTAGAGAAGACCCTATCAAAACTTCGAGGAGCTCACAATCGATCGAACGTTCTTCATTGCGCAGACTTGCAGCTGCTTCAGACATCGCTCAATCCTTCACACGGGATATTCGGATTCGATGACGAAAACATGCAGAGGAATCCGACGTAGGGAGTCAGAGAGGACTGAGGTCATTCATCAACTACGAGTTAGAAGTCACAAGTCTTCGAGGCACGGCCTCGTACGGCCCGACCGGCTGCCAGAGGGGAGGCCCGAAGCCCGCTCACTTCTAGAACGGTCACTGTAGTTCAGGAGCACCGATGACTACTGCATCCGGTCACTCTGACGCTCCTGCGAACAGTGGGGTATCCGTCAAGGTGTGATATGAATGCGTCCGCGGGGACCTCTTCTCTCCCAAAGCTTCCTTGCTTCGAGTCGATTCTGATCTGATCCATCCGTAAAGGGCACCGAAGGGCCGATTACCAGTGGTGATCTCTTAAGCCGAAATTCATCGGAGTCGGGGGCCAACTCGAGTGAGCGTTTTCGGTGTGGGCCCGGGTCGGCATGGGAGACGGCACTCGTTCGTCTCTGCTCGCGCGTTCACGTTGAGGACTTCTGCACCTGCCTCAGAGACCGCTGAAGGCACAGAATCGAACCAGGGAGCTGTTCTGGCCCCCAGTAGATGTTATGCGTTCACGCCCTCTGGCGTGTCCATGAAAAACAATCTCCTATTCGGTCTCGTTCGTTGACTCAGCCTGATTGGATCAGATGGAGGATGATTTTCTTCGAGCATCGTCCCCATTGTGCTCTACCGATTCCGCGGAGAATAGCCCAAGGGTCGGAACGGAAGCGAAAAGCTCGAGGAAATTTTGCCAGGAACTGATCCATTCCAGTTTAGGCATTTATATTCAAACTGCAGGGAACTCATCGAATCACTGTTGTCTCCCACAGATATGATACAGCCGAAGGCGGATAAATGGGAGGAGCCCGCCGATCTCCGAATATCCCAGACTTTTACCGAGAAGCTCAGCAAACACACGGGGTAATTATGACATCTCTCATTAAAATTGCCGGAAGTTTCGATGTCGACCCCGAACACTCGAGTTGCGATTCCCGCCCGAATCGAGAAGGGGATTAAAACATCGCACCCTTTTTCGCTGCGAGATCACTCGGAGAGGAATAGGTGAGAATCAAGGATTACCGATAACAGGATCACCGGATCTGAACCGAGCAGCAGTAATGAGATGAAAAACTTGACGGGAAAGGACCTCGAGATCTGGCACAATACATCTAATGACGTGTTTCCTGCCGGCAGGAAGAATGAACTAGCCGAATTTCCTCCATATCTCACTTCCTCAGTAAACGAGTGCGTGCTGGTTCGTCAGACTGCGTCCTAGGATTGAGGGCGATTGGGAGCGTTTGAATTCGAAAGTTCCGCATTCGCGCCTCTGAACTGCTGGAGCGGAGTGCCCCAGGGTCCGACGCCAGGATGCCCCAGCGAACGCTAGGGAGGTCGTATTGCGCTGAGTTTCCTCTCTGGAACATAGCATTGATTGCGAAATCGGGAACTCGACGCGAAACAGGGCGCCTGCAGCCCATGGGATCACTTTCCACAAAGCTCCCGGGTCGTAAATCACCATGCTCTATACTTGGACATTGTACTCTCCGGCCTCCTCTGCTGGCCTCTATAACGTGTTGCCTATGATAAATTTTCGGGATTTAGGGCTCGTGATGCGAAAGAATTTTCCATGTACCGTCATCGACAGCAGCCAATTCAGCGTGTCACAGTCGGCTCCCCTCCACAAGTTGCGATCACTCTCTCCTTCTGAGCTCGCCATTGAACATTCATGGACTTACGCCGCGGAGTGCCATGAACACATGATAAACGAGAGACAGTTTAATACGGGACCACGTGAATCCTAAGCGGCGGACGTCCGCGACAGCTCCCCTAAGGGATGTGCAAGACCACCGGTGGTGGGTCCACCGGCCGCTCCAAAAGGGAATAGGGCGCTCCATTCATCGACATCGATGGACTCTCAGTCAGACATTCCAAACATGCCCAGTCCATTCTCGATAGGGAGAAGTTACCGCGATCGCCGCTCATCAAGTGTTTTGCTTGTTTCAGAGCTCAGAATAAGCACGGCGACCTACGAACGACTGCGAAGTATTATGAGGTCCTCAGTGACGATTGACGAGAATCACCTGGGGACGAAATTAAAGATTTCCGGTAATTAGGATACAACCTAACTACGTCACGACCCAATCAGCGAGCAATATCGGAGCGAAGTTCCCAGAATCACCCGCGTGAAAGTGGACTTGGCGATGAGCTTCCAAGTGGGCAGCGAACGCACAACTACATACAACGTCCCGGCTCGAGCCGACTAGAATTGCCAACGCACACACACGAGGATTTGGGCATTTCTAGCTGTTCCAACGGGACTTCGGGAGAACGATGCGGAACGAGCTGTAATTGCGGCTACGGTCACACGTTTTTCCGAGGCCACTTTTACGACGCGCGCACTCGTTCGGCTCGAAGGCATTCCACGAGCCCAGCTTCGGGGGCAGGCTGTGTTCTGCGTCACATTGGATAGATGAAAGATGCCCGCGATGCGAGAGCTGGTAAATGCCAGGAGCAGTAAGTGGGCCCAATCGCGACGGATCGAGTTTTTTCTCCGCGTCGTAATGAGGCATCAATTGCTTAATTACACTGCCAGGTATTAGGGTTCGCGTTGCAGGACGTCGATTTTTTGCGCCACTCGAGCTCGGTGTTTTCGCTGCCGCGTGCGGACCCGAGCTCGATCAGGACAGATTCCCGTCGAGTTCCTTCAACTCGGATTTGCTTCCTTTCGAGAGTGATGCATCCGTCGCTGGAAGAGAGGTCAGCCGTTCGTCCGCTCCTTTTGTTATTTCAGGAAGCCACGAGCTCCTCGACGCGGCGGAGTCACAACGGACTTTGATACTATTCATTATCTGGATTGTGATGATTATGACCATTGTTCGGTTCCGCGGTTTGGAGGAAACAGATTCATCCGCTTTTGGAATCTGACTTTCGACTCTCTCAGCTTTCAGGAGTCGAGCGCTTGATGAAGCTGCTTTTGTTTGCAAACATTTGCCCAGTAGGTAAAAAAAAACGGACGAGTCGGCTCAGCCACTCACTCAGACACGAACGCACACACGAGAGCAGACGAACAAGGGAAGGGAGCAACGGGCGGCGGATTCACAAAGCAGGAGGAAGCGCAATGGAGAAAAAAACACGAAGCTGTTTTCCAGTAAATGCGGAGACAGCGAGCAAACGGTCAAGGCAACCCCGCATTCCTTTGAGAATACGAGATCGAGAACCGAAATTCAAGGATCGGAAAAAACTCGGACCTTCGGAAGATTCGGAACCATTGCCGCAAGGGGGCATTGTGACCGATGCCAGTCTTGTGGCTGAGGGGTTTCGCTAATTGCGATTCGGATGATTCTCCGATTATTACCACGCGGAAAAGCCAGCATGCGTCGGAGCGGGTTGAGTTCCCTCTCAATCGATATCTCCCATGAATACGCGCCCGATGGGAGTCGGATTGGCTCGATCGCTCCGGTCTCGCTCGGAGAAGATCGGACCGCATCGATGGAATGAGCTCATGGGAATTTCTGCTATCGGAGCCGATCGCTCGCTTGTTGCAGAGAAATTCGAGGCGTTGACTCATTTGCCTCAATGATGTACACCGGCGGTGGAAGAAAGTTTTAGGAAATGAGCCGAGAATAGGGTTCACTTGTCGGAAATGACGGCAAGATAGCTCGACCACATGACGAGGATCAATCAGGGTGCATAATAATGAAAAGCTGTTTTGTGTTGCGGGCAGGAAGTGCTTTCCGGAGTCAGTTGGGAGCGCACGGCTCCTTTCGGATTTGATGACGAACAACCTTATCTTATCGAGGCCCCGAGGCTTGGCCCCGCAGTGATTCGAGAAAGAGAAAAAATTCTCGAAGTCGAGGCTATTTGCATGTTCGCAATCTCGCTAAATTAAACACGAGAATCCCCGGCCAGCTCGTCTGGAAGAGAGGTTCGCAGCTTCTCGGTCGCTGATCCTCATCCTGTTGATAAGGAGATGCTCAGAGGCAAGTTCAATTGTTCGGCAACAGGCGAGAGGCATGTGAATCCGGTGAGAATGCGAGGTCCTCGTATATTCCTGAGCTTCGTGGCAGGGCGAAAGAAAATAGGTACTCACTCACTCAGTAGTCGCATATGTAGTCATAGGGAAGTAGCACCAGAGCAACGCGCGGATATTGATGACGGTAGGGGTGAGATCGATCCAGCAGTCGGCACGAAGTCTCCTACTCCTTTCCTCCTGCTCTTCCGAGATCAATGAAGTACGCTCACTTGAAAATCATGCCCGGTAGCTCGCTCTAGCAGACCACACTGGAACCAATCACTCGGATTCGAACTTGAGCGGAACCCAGCATCGAAGCCAAAGCTCACGACGGGCAGAAAGGGATCTCTCTAAAAGAAACCCCGAGCCTGCTACCGATGGTCAATGAATCGTTGAGGGAGCTGCTTCAGGGAACGGAGAGAATCGCTTTCACCGCTCTTCATACCCCGTTTCCATTCATAAATCAGGCCTTCAGAGAGAGGGATCAAACGCGAATCAACTCGAAATGAATGTATCTAGTTACATATCGCCTGGACCCAACCGACCGCCCGTTTTCCGCCATCCGAAACTCTCACACACATTAATCGAAGCCTTCGTTCCCAAACTTCGTTGAACACTGCTTGAAACTCCCTGGGAATTTCCGCGCGGAGAATCGCTTGCGGAAGGTGGAGAATCGAGGGCCCGATGTCGAAAAAATTCTGCTTTGATGAAATGAGAGGAGCGGGCTCCCTCCTCCGAGGAATAGTTCCAATAATTGATGCAAGGAGTTTCGCGATGAACTTCCATACCGCGAAGCATTCCGATGAATCTATCCCCGATTTTCCCCAGGGAGGGAACGATCCGCGCGGGAAGGAAGACTTCGGCTGAGAGGAGTGGCAAACGGTTCTTCCCAGCCGACAAACCGAAACCTCGCAAGACGTCAGATCCCTCCAAGGAGACGCAGAGCTGAACATGACATGAATCGAGATTTGGGTAGTCGTCTCCCTTTCCGCTGCGATAGAAGTATCTCGACAGCCCGTGTTCATTTTTCCATAAGGAGTCTCAGCTCGGATGTTGCGCTGTCCTGTCGGATTCTGCGTGTCGATCAACGGCTCCGAGCGATTCCCGGAGGGCCCTATCTAGAGATTCGAGGATCTCCCTCATGAGCCGCGAATACTGCAAGTCACCGATCAATGGTCCGAATGAAACCCTTCCAGGGCCGATTCCCTCGATGATGAGCACCCCTCCCTACCCAGCACCCCCCCGACGTTACGTAACTTGACGAAAACGGGGATCGGTCGCGGCGGTGCGGCGTTCGTCGCATTAGTTGTCTCACCACTGAAGGCTCTTCAAAGGCCGATCGACCCCTGGAGCGTTCGAAATTTTCCCCGAGATTGCATCAATTTCCTCGGAAGACAGCGTTCGAGACTCAGGACAAAAGTCCGACGCTCGACTCTGGTCGACCCCATGAATGTTATGCGAGCGGAGTGGCGCAGGGCCTCGAAGCGGAGCGCTCACGCACTGATAAGAATACTTCCCTAAGCTCAGACGCGATCCTGGGAACACGTTGCGCTCTCTATTCGCTCTTCTCGAAACGATTGCTACGCATTTGTGTTCTGCGTAGTCAGGTGCGGAGTCCTCCAGTGAGAATTACCGAACCAGATGCTGTACCGTCTCTACCACCAGGTGTCACCGAATAGATGTGTCTCTTGTGTTTCTGCGTGGTCAAGCGTACGTCCGCATTCCGAGGGAGGCTAATGAGCCAACTTCAACTGACAATGGGAGAGATCTTCAAGGAGAATGAGAATAAATGGTTCACTTGTGCAGCGCGAGGACTGAAGAGGAGGCAACTTCAGACAAAAGCATCTGACGATGGACCCTCTCTACTGCATTGCCCTCCCCCTACCCGTGGTTGTCCGTGGACGACCATTCGATCCGGGGTTAATATCATCATCGCCTCATGAGATGTTGTTGATGTTGTTCCTTGCTTCCTCTTCGAGAATATCCCAAGATGAAATCATCTCGTGTCGTGTTTCCCTTTGCGGTCAGGAACTTCTCCGGTTCCCCCTCCTGGCTCAATATATCCTCCCGACATTTTGGGTTAGCCCGCGTCTCGTCGGGGTTTCCTGAACCGCACGGGGATAATCTGTTTCGGTAGCGTTCCTTCGTCGATTCATCCCGAAAACCCAGTGGTCAAACCGAATTTCCGCGAGGACTTCAATGTTCAAGGTCTCCGTTGTCTGCGACGGAGTCGACTCGCCCACGACCGGTTCATCGCTAGAACTCCACGAACTTCAACCGAGTCTCGCTTAGCTTCCTGCTTTTAGAGGGAGTCGTTCGGAATTCGTGAACGAGAGATACGAATAGAGTGGTCTCCCTTAACACGACAGGGAACGGTTCTCATTTCAGGAACTCGAACATTCGAGAAAGCTTTTTAGCTCAGAAAGATCCGAAAGGCTCTCGCTGTGACCTCCTGACATATTATAGGCCTTTGACATGATTAGGTTCGTTTCCGGTTCGTGCTTGCTTGCCATGACTGTGCTCCTCTGCTGATGTTATTTTTGCAGTGTAGCCCTGCTCGTTCGTCCTGTGGGTAACGAACTAAGCTCCACTTCTAGCGGGTGTTCCGCTCGATTGACGGGAGTCCATTTCTCCTTCTGGGAACCGGCTCCCACGACTGCGGTGGGAATTCGATGGCAGCCAATCGAGACGCAGGTAAAATTTTAACATGCACTTGTTCTCGTCAACCTCGGCTCGGTATACTCTCGTCTGCTGGCACCGACGATTCTCGAGGACTACACGGGTCTTGAGTCTGGCGGAAGGACCTCGAGAGCTCACCGAGAACGATTCTGTCCAGCGAATTCGTCGAATTTCAATCGTTTCGATTCCCCCAGACCCGTGACGTTCATTCGAACGGAAAAGAGGTTTTAGGCTTACATTAAATACACCGAAGGCTTCTAATCTCTCGATGTATCTATCGGTGCGGCCCCCACTTTCCTGAGACGATATCGGGCTCGGAAGAGCCGTCTCGCTCTTCAAGGTCAACGGGCTCCTCGACCGCTCTGCGTAGTTCAGGGTCCAAGGAACACAGTCGAAGTACAGTGTTTATACGTTTATTCCGGTAGCGCAGACCCTCCCGTCGAGTCCGCATCTACATAAGCTTGTCTGGGTCATTTATTCATCACCCGCCACGATTGTAGCGGTCGGCTCCTGCGGCTTCCGAAAGCAACGGATTCCTTAATCCTTCCTCTGTCCGAGAAAGCGTATCGGGTTCGCGTCGCAGATTCAGGTACCGACTACGAGCTCGCTGAACGGTCTCGTTCCGACGAAGAATATAGATTTTGCCGGGACACACCACTCTCGACCATGAACTCGACTAATCGACGAGGAGAGAAGGTCGCTCCTCGGATGCTTGAGCGCGTAAGCAATCTCCCCCAGTGTATGGCTGATGTCCGGCGGAAGGATGTGTCCCGAGCACGTCGCTAGACGCTCGGAGCCGAGTCAGAGAGACGGCGATATCACCAGTGCATCCGCCACGGTCGCTGAATGAGAGGAGTGAGCAATCGAGTGACCTACGAGGAATCTGATCGACCTTTTGCTTCTCAAACATTTCCGACAAGGTTTCAGCGAAATCTTACGTGCGATCTGTTGGGCAGGAGGTTCTCCGATCGAGACACAGAGCCCAGCAACACGGAAATTCCCTTTGAGGGATTCTGATCGCGTTCCGCGAAGTCATGCGGCCATCGACACGAGCGCACTCGGCTGGGGGTTTGAGAATCATCGTCTATCTATATTTCGGAGCCGATGTTTTTTCTCTCTCGTAGCTCTCAACACGAGCCTTTCGCAACATAAATTGCATAAGGGAGCGGGACGAACCTTGTCGAGTTCAGGAACAAACATTTCATTAGGGACTCTCTGCAGCATTTCTCTCTGCGAGAGCAATCCCGGAAGGCCTACTCGACCATTCTTCGGCGTAGATGTACCAGCGAGCGCCCCTCGTCAACGTGGCAGATTTGCTGCTTCCCGCGAGGACTTGGTCGACGAACGCACGGACTGCTCGGCCCGGCGCGACGCGATGCGAGTGTTCCTGCTGCTTCCCATGCTGTTCAAATCTTATTTCATCACCACTCTCCAGGGACCGAGAGGCTACAAGTTTGAATTCAGGCGTCTTGAACACGGAGACTCGTCAGCCAGACGGCCTGACAGTTCGAATCGTACTTTTGTCGGCGCGCTTGTTCAGTCGGACAGCGAAGGAGGCAGACGGACGTATCGTTTTTCGGGCCTCGAAAGAGGCTTCATATCAGAGAGCTTACCCAATTCCGCCTGACGTGTGCACGGGAAGACTTCGACTCGATGGAAAAAATGGTCATGGATCACTCGATTTCTGTAGACATTATACCACAGGAATACAGGCAGCGCCCTCCTCGCCGCTGGACACGCAGGGATATCGACATTATCCGCTCAGCAGCGATGAATAATTTATCGAGTCACCGATATAGCGTCTGCTCGGACCAAATATATTGGTTCCGCTGGTTTTGTTCCTAAACGAGTCTCCTATTTGGCAGCGGCATCCGCGTGCGACGCGGCCGCCCGGGAGCGACTTGCTCGCATCGTCCCTCGGCGGCGCTGGAAAGGAAAATCCGTTTACGTTTTTCCTGCGATTCTCTAGCCTTTTCCCTCGTCCCCAGAACGTTGCTGATTGCTCGATGCCCAATGTGGGGTCGTGGGGGGATTGCGAGTCTCATGACCGATGCGGCAGAGTTAGCTGGTCAGCGGAAGAGTCTCCGAATTACGATAAATAAACATCTTGCCGTGACCCGTCATGACTCTTACGTCCGATCTCATTTCGACGTACCTCGAAACAGAGGCCTGCGGCAATCCCTGCTCTCGGATGCGGTCAATTTCAAGCGTCGTACACATCGCCGAACCCTGCGGGAAATCAAGTCGACCGCTTGATTTCTGGCTCCTAGAAGAGCTGATCCCCAACTCGTGTCATCCACGGGAAAAATGGAATATAACCCATTCATCTGGACGTCAACACGATCCTCCCGCCGCCTTGGATGATTGCGAGCTCTGTCGGTTTTACGTCGGGTGTGGATCAAATTCCGGGACGGGAGAAGCGCTCGTAAACCTTTCTCCGGCAGGAACGAGTTTCCATCTGCTCGTCCTGATCGCAATTCAGCGGGTTCCTGTTTTTTTTTCCCGCCATCGGAAAAACTCTATCTGGACTTCTCGTGGCGGAATAACAGCTTTAACAGACTACAGTCTGGCAACCGAGAGAGAATTGTCGCCTGACTGACTGCATCTCGGCATCAACGCCCCGTTTGTCCTAATCCCCTGTCTAGGAAAATTCGCTGCTCCGATGACATGAAGGCAAACACGTTGGCCGCTCTCGACTCCTGACGGCTTCCGCAAGAATGCCATACCATTGCAATCAAGATAGTAGTACCGACGACGACAACTACGACACTTAGAGTCGTATGTCATGCAAGAGCGTTGCAATCAGTGCCATTGACAGGTCGTCGAGTAGAGAAATTTCGTCCGGTTCGATTCATATTCTGGTCGTTAGCAGCTCGGCCATGAGTCATGACCTCGAGCGGCTCGAGAGATTCCACTTCCATGTATAGATTCGCTCCCAGCGCGAGGACAGAGTTCCCCGACCGAACATGTCTTCTCCGAGGGCTTTGATTGGGCATCAGAAGACCTGCATTGGTCAACAAGTCACCCGCTGCGAGTGGTTTCGCTCGCGACTCTTGGCAGAAACCAAAAGTAGCCAGACCGTCAGGCTATAGATGAACGACAAGATGCTCTTGCAATATTCTGTCTGACCCCTCGTATGCGGCTGATCCGATGAGAGGGAATAATTCATCGAGGGGAAAGCGATGAGATGCAGATTCGCGGAATCCACCGCGACCCGCAACCCGCAACCGAAGAAACTCCTTCATTAGGTCTATGTCTCAACGAGTCCCAGTCTCGGAGAATGAAGCGATCTTGAGAAAAAAAAATCTTCCCAGAGATTTTCGATCGCGACTCGTGTCGCATCGCTCAGCGCTTAGACGACGTGACGATTCGCAACCGCAGAGGCTGTGAGATACCAAGAACGCAGTGGAGGACCTAGTCGTTTGAGGAACTCCCCAAGCGACAGAAACAACGAAAAACCCCCTGGGCAACCGCGGGCGAAGGATCTCATTAATTTCCTCATGCCCAACACGTATCAGGCCAGTCGACTGTTGCTCGCGATTGCGAGGTTCGCGAAATGGCGGTGAAGGCGCGTGATCTGAATTGAGTGTGACCTCTAGGGCGTCCCTCCGACATGTCGACTTTGCTGATCGATGTCGATCAAGTAATTCGTCGTTCTGATTTGAGAAACTGAATTTCCGCGTGCTTCAGTTCGACCGCAATGGTTTTCTTTCCATAGACTACCGACAAATCGAGCCGTGCGGGACGGAAACCACTCGACATTCTGGGATCCTACCGCATTCAGAGAAAGGTTTTCTTTGAGAGTGCGCTATTTCTGGATATTTATAAATTCAGTCGCATTGCTGATGAATTATTCAAAATTCATGGGAGTGTATGCGGAGAACGCCCAGGGGTCGAGGTGCGGGAAACTCTTGCGATCACCAGCCTCGCGCATCGAGAATGTGAATCCCCTCCGGACTTCATGAGACGCGGTTCAATGCTTCTGGCCATTGCCATCAGTACGGCTTGTGGACTCGGAACAGCGAGGTGTTTGTGGCGATGCAGAATATGTGAGTCCCTAAGCGAGCGATGGCCGGCCCATCGCTCGTGACTTTCTCTGGGTACTCACCCTCGCCGGAAGGTTCGGAATCCATTCGGATTCTTCCCGGAATCAAATCAGATCAGGGAGAACTTTCCGAACACGGACGCTGAATTCTGGCCGCCGATAAAGCCGCGGGAGGAAGCGGAAAGCGTTCTTCAGCGCTATTGAACAATACAGTTTTGTCGAGCTTCGGAAATTGTCGTCACAGATTCAGGAAGGTCCCGATGCGCAGACGATGAAAACTTTGATTCGACCCTCAAATTTCGAGCGAAGTCGGGACGCAGTCGAATCTCGAGGAAACGAGCGCGGTCGGGAGCGCCGAAGCTTCCGGACCATCCGTGCAGCTGGGTATGAAGGAGGACTGTTGTTGTTTCGTTTGGTCAAATTGGCTGGAAAATTGGTCGTCTGATCCTCGGAGCGGATGTTCCCTCCTGCCGAAAAAGGATCCGGGAAATTCCGACTATGACGTGTCTGTCTACCCGCCGGATCATCGTACTTCGACGGGAAACTCTGGAATCTTCCGAGCCTCTTTGTTCGAATGGCCGAGTGTTAGCCGCGAAATATTGCAGTCTCGCCCAGCCGCTCAATTTCCTAAATGAACTTTCTCGATCGGGGGGCATAATTCCTCAAGGATGTCGGAGCGGAAATGGAGAAAGATGCACGAAGCTCCGGAACGACAACTTTGTCTCAACCCGAGAGGAAAACATCGCCGTTGCGGAAACACAAAAAAGAGGAAGTCCGTCTCCATTATCGATTCTGCCCTCCTCTCATATCACGTTTCTTTTCGATGTTTTCCAGTTCGCATATCTCGTATCGTATGTGCAGCTCCGACTCTGGTGGGAGCTGTCGACGACTACAAATATTCGCGGGTTGGTTCAGGAATTCGATGCAGATTCCTGCGCGGGACCGCAGGTGAAAAAACGGCTGGAATGACTCGTTAAGTTTTCGGGCACAAGTTGCCTGATCGGAACGCGTTTTCGGATGCATACTCAGCTTAGCGAATTTCCGTTCGTCGCATTTTGCCTTCTACTCTCCCGGCTGCCATTCCCCGGATGGCTCATATCTCAATCAAGTCTTCTCCGTTGCCAGTCGGCTCCATCTCAATTCCTGTCCTCGCCGTATTTTCCCCGCGGAAATCGCTTAATGATCGGAGGCGGGAGAAGAGGGAATTTCGGTGCGTTGAATCGCAATGAGCGCGGTGCCGTCGCGCGATCTCATGTGTGTGCGTTCTCCCCGATGCGGAGCTGAATCTTCAGGGGACCGATTGCTGACTACACCCAAACTGAATCTGTCATTGAGTCGCATGGAATAAAAAAGTAGTAAAAAAAGAATGCCTCCCGTCGAGGTCCAATAACATGCAAATACCAGGTGTTGTTCTTCCTGCGCTTACTCGAATGACTGGCCTGCATAGAAGACTCCCGGCAGGGCACGTGCTCATCCGAGGAACGTCGCAATCTACGGAAGCATTCTCGGAGCCTGTCAGCTCTGAGGCTGACGTTCAGCCGAATACTCTGAGAGCGGAAGTTCCTCCCCGGGTCCCTTGCGGAGCCCTGCTCCTTATTTAGCCTTTTGATCTTCTCGAGTCCGCGGCCGATCGGTTGAGTGTTGAGTTAGGAACCGCTTTCATTTTGTCGTCGCGAAGCGTTAGGGATCTTCGTGACTAGGAAGCCCGGAAGACGGAGTCGACGAACGAGTTCGATGTGTCTCGACAAACAGAGAACTCGATACGATCGGATTCACAAGATACCCTCCGACGATCGGTATTCCTTCGTCGAACGAAGAGGCTGGCTCGCAGACACAGGAGAAGAGACTGCCGATTCGGTGTTTGGTGATTTCCTCGAGAACACCAAGGGGGGGCATGTTAGCGGAAATGAGCTTTGAGCTTGAACCTGGAGAGGCACGAAACACTTGCTCGTTAACTATGTATTTGGTCCGCCGGGAGACGAGCAACGCATAGATGAAGCAGGCCAGTGGGCGAGCGAGCAAGAAGCCAGCAAACATCTGCGTCCGCCGCCTCCCTCTGGCGACCGCTGGTGTTGGTTTGCTTTTGCCTAATCTTCCCCGAGGCCGCCAAAAATATTTTGATAAGGAAAGTTTGCTGCTGAGCGCTGGAATGAGCTCCGTCTGCATGGATTGCACTATACGCCTGCCATCAAATCGGAGTATGTGTATTTCACAGTAACTGTGGCTGGAATCGCGTCGAAACTCATAGGTAATCCCAGTGTGACCGATGAATATTCATCTCCGAACTTCTGAGAATCTGATCATTGATTTTCTCGGAATTCAAAACGGTCGTCGAAAACCGGCATGTTGGATTCGTCACGTGTTACGTCGGCGTCGACCGTTTCTACCCATAGGGGCTCGGGCGAATGTCAGTGCCACGACGACGCGAAAGTCCAACGCGGGCAAGGCCGAATGGAGCTGGAGAAGAGTCCTAATGTGAGTCGTGTCCGCTCCACGAACGCGCTAATTTCCTGAACAATCTCGACTCGTCTTCCGACATCTTTTAGTGTCTCTCTGCTGAAAGTCTCTTCCGTTCCGCGGAATCTAGAGTGCGACGGTGTCAAAAAATCACAGAATAATCAACGAAGTTTTTTGGGGACGAATCTGTGCCCGCTCTGCGCTCAGTGCCCCGTTCTCGTGGCGGGAAGCGATATCAGAATGCGTATATTCATGCTAGAGTCGATGGATTGCTTGAACACAGCGGGCCGGAAAAAACTAGCAGAGGCATGCGACTTAGATAAGAGGAGGATAGTATTAGAATGACCTCGCTCGTGTCAATACACCGATGAAAACGGTTCCAGAAACTCTGCAGCGCCTCGACGGCCTTCGCTAGAGATCGATTCTGAGTCTCTCCGCGATAGACGAGCATCGGTCGAACGGTATATCTCGCGACCACGGCCCCTTTTCTGGCCCGGGGACTTTGTGAACTCGTCAGGTGTCTTCAGGGAGGTCCAAGGCGTGAAAATAACGCAGAGTCGGGATCGACTCGGAGGCCAAGTAAATTCTTCGGAGGTTCTCCCGTGACGTGGCTGGGAGTAGATCGGAACGGCCGATATTTCCGTCGGGAGAAGAACGGAAAAATGGCTTGAGTGAGGTTCTGGAAGCAAGCGGGACGAGGTTCACAAAAGGTCGTAATCCTCTCTTGCCCATTGATCGCCGATCTCCGGCAATCTCCAAGGAGAATAGACGCGTCGTCGCCTGTCTCCCGGCAAACATCCTGGAGGCGCCCCGGGCGCCGGAGATACGAGTCCACTTGATCAAAGTTCGTAGAGAAATTGATCCCTCTTTCGGCCCAATGCGTTTCCCAACACGATACCCTAATCGTTTTGAATCTACAGTTCCTCATTCGCGCATCCATGCGTTGCCGATTCATTTCCCGGGGAGGACGGGAACTGGAGATACCCTCCAGCTTTTCCGCCACCTCATTTCTTCGTCTCTATCGACGAATGGGTCGATGCGCTCCCCATAGATCGAAGTTTATCCGTTACCTTCACGCCGTTGGATGCAGTGGCACCCATTCGCATCTCCGGTGTATCTCTCTTGGTGAGCTACACAAACACTCTTCTTCTCATTCAAACGCTGCTGTGCAATCGAGTTATCGCAGCGGAGGAGCATCTGAGGCTGGAACGGATCGACGGTAGAAAGTCCCCCGACAATAGGTTCGGAGCGTCCACTCGATCATCTTCCCTGACAAATAGGATCACGGAGAATCAATGCCGTCGGGTGCTCTATCACGAGAGAGGTGAACGAGACGGGCGAGGAACGATCCAAATACCCGCAGAAATAGATCTGTATCCTCGTGGTCGCGTTCATTTGAGATCTCGGATGCACTCGGAGAAGGTCAACGAGGCATGCTGAGCAATGATGGCAGGAGGATTATCCCTCTATTTATTCCTCGAAACGGAGCAGATTTATTCCCTATCAGAGTTCTAATAAAGTCCAAGACTCCGAGCGATTACACTGCGTGGTGGCTCGTTAGCGTTTGAGGCACATCATCATGGGACGCTCTGGACGCATCGCCGAATCAGGTCCTTTAGGAAACGATCCACAGTGCAGTAGATGCAGCAAGCCTCGAGGAATAGGCTATTCTGGAGCGAGTAATCTCACAGGCATCCCATTCTGCTGCCGACATGACGTCGTTACGATTTGAAGCCTCGTTTCTATATCGGGACAATGTTTGCTGAAATTGGGTCGAGAGCGTATCGTGGTGGTGATTGCCGAAACGACCCTAACAATCATCGTCATTGACCCAATCTTTCTAATACAGTCTTTCTTGAATACAGTCTCTCTCCATTCGTCATTGACACCGCGGGGGTATGGGGCGAGGACGCCCTCAAGATGATAGAAGAGATCGGCAAGCGCATAGTCGCCAGGGGAGGCGATAGCCGAGCGATGTCTTTCATAAGGCAGCGTATCTCTGTTGAGGTCCAACGCGGCAATGCTAGGATGTTATCAGGTGGTCTACCTCCGAGTATCGCCCTCAACGAGCTCGCGCTCCTGAGTGGCTAACTACCTATTGAAATTCCTCTGTCCATCTGGCTAAGTCCCCAAGAATAAATTGGAATATGATCTTTCTAACAAGTTATACGAGAAAGAAGATACAAGATTGTAGAAATTCTCCATCAATCGATGGTGAGAAGGTGCATACAAGGTTGAGAATCGGAATCAAGAGTGTTCTGCTCCGCGGGTTCTCTGCAAACTTTTCTCGATACGAGCCTCAGCCGCATCAGAAACGCGGCGAACACGGGGGAGGAAACAGCGAGCAGCTTGCCTCCTGACAGATGTTTTTCTGCTTTGACGTATTGCGAGTGGCTTGCGGAAAGAACGACTGGGACGTGATGAGAAAGCATATGAGTATCTGTCACTGATATCGCTCCGCAGTCTCTAGTTGAGCGTGAACTAATCCGGGCACGTTGTCGAGCCATGTCTGAACTTTGAACTTCCCGACGAACTCCTCGAAGAAAAATGGCACTCCCGGGGTTAGAGAACTCTGAGGACGATTCGGTCCCAATTCTCTGCGGATATCGGGTACTCCCGACCCCCACCCCCATCATGGATAAGAAATATGTACATATGTGCACTTCATGCAATTAGAGGTCCTCACGTCTTCGGCTAGTGAATTCGCTGGTTGGCCTGGGAAGCTTCATGGAAGAATATGCGATCCTCGATTCTCAAATCTAAAATCCCCTGAAGTCGTCTCGAAGGCGAAGTCAAGATACCGGGGGTTCCCTCTAGCGGAATGAAAATACCGGACGACACATCCCCTTAGGGATCTCCCCAATACGATCGTAATAAACCCTGGCTTGGAGCCGTGTCGGGACATCCCGCTCGATTTCAGCTCTCCCTGTCGCTGAGATCGTTCGCGTTTCTCCCCGTAAAATTTCCCCGCTCCGACCGAGAACACCGAAGCCAATAACCTCTTCATTTTTTTTTCTCGCGGAGAACCCGTGTCGCTCGAAATTAAAAAACGAGAACACGGGACCAATAATATGAGACTCGCCCGTTGGGGGTCGCTGTTTTTTTGCGCTCGTTAAACCAGGTTTGGTTAGTAGCTGATCGGCTCGCTGAACAGCCAAAGAACTCAACAGGCAATTAAGGTCCCTGACTTCCGCGCCATTATGTTCGACCAGACCTTGTCGTGGCGCTTTCAAGAACGACTCTCTCTTTCACACCATTGCCTTCGCTCGCTTCCTCACACTCAAGGGACCCTTGTCGCCTCGACATCATCCCTTTCATCTCATTGATACCGTGTCGATCTATGGGCGCGAGCCTGAAGTGTCAGGAACTAAAAAGCTCCCACTTAGCCTCCCCGCTTTCCGCTACGAAGATCCGCCGAAGTAGCGTAACTTCAGACCAGAGCCCGATGGATCTCCGAGCTCTCAGGTGACGGTGGGCGATGCGGAAACCTTAATTGCTTCTCTTCGAAAGGAGCGTGGATTCTGAGAGATTCTATCTTTTCACTCATCGCGGCTGCGTTGGCGTTCCCCAGCGGCGGTGAGATGCGAGGCGATTCTGGCATTGTGAGAAATTACTCCGTACCCCATCTCCTCAGACTGGCTCCTAGCTCAACTTCATAGATAATGACTCCGATCGGTTCGGTCGAGTACAAATCATGTCGAGCCAATCGATGACTCGTATGAATGAGGCTATCTATCCGCGCACCGTCCGCGAGATCCATCATCTCGAAATTGAGAAACGTGTCCTTATCGCTGTAGAAGCTCTGGGAGCCGGCCGAAAAAGTTAAGCTGCGTCTCTCGAATACAAATCACGTTTAGCTAATCGATGACTCGTATGAATGAAGCTATTTTTCCGTGCAACGTCAACGGCATCCATCATTTCAAAAATCGAGGAACCGATACTTATCGCTCTTAAGGCATTGGAAGCCGGCCGAAAAAGTTAAGAAAGTTTTGCCCTGCCTCGCCATTGAAAGGCAGCTGCGGGACGACGTCGCTGGCTCGAGACATCGAAAGTTCTGATCGATTCACCCCTGATTCTTTTTCAGAGAGAAAACACCATCAAACAAATATGAGCATATGAAGAAGATCTAAAACTTCTGTAACAACTCATCCAAAACCATCTTCCGAGTGCTTGGTGTCAGGGATCGCGGAACACTTGGGATGGCGGGCACTCCAGCTAAATTCGATTATAGCAGGGAATGCTACCGAAAATTAAGGTGTCCCATATCCCGCTAAAGAAGACGGTACGGATCGACGTTTCTTGATCGACTCGAGCTCGTTCGGATTCCTCCTTCCTCCGCGGTTCATCCGCTTTGATTCGGAAAAGTTGAAGTCGCGGCCTCACGTATAGTTTGCGGCGCGATGTTCCGAACCCGCCTGCTGGCCCGGTGCGCGAAGCTCTGGGAACTCCAAGAAACGATTGAGCACGAACTCTCTAGAAAGAAAAAATATCCAGATCATCGTTCTCCCTCTGGGTGTCCATTCGAGCGAAAATCTAATTCTCCGAACTCTACGACGTGAGCAATGGCCGAGACATCTATGTATACCTCGATCGAGCAGCTTCGGAGTGGAGGACTCAGAAACCTCCGTGAAACGATGGGCCCAAGCAATCACCGGGCCAGATCCCACCCCAGTCGCCGCCACGTCGCGGGCCCTAGGACAAATAGATGAGTTCCGGTCTTCCGTCGTCAAGCTTTGGGAACGGAGCTATCAGAAAATGCGGGAAATCCGCGCAGAACGACAATTCAGAATTCCGGTTTGTTTATTCGATTACGATTCTCTGACAGAATTGGATTGAATTACACCACATTGTATCAGCGAGGGTTTCGCCCGTACCGAGGACCCTTGGAGATCGGACCTGCAAGGCTCGTCCCGCCTAAGCCAAACTCATTCACTAACTCACTTATGACCCCTTTCGGACTCGGAGCGAGTCCGAGCGCTCAAACTCTGTTTTCGTGTTATCCACCCGGATCGGATGACGCGTCAGCGGACAGCGGCAAGGTCGTATGTCGTTTCTCGAGAGCTGGAAAGCCAAAACCATCAGGGTATAAGGGAATAGACTGTCTTCTTCTTAGTTCCGAGTCTTAGAGACGCGGCATAAGTCCTCAGAGAAGACATAACTTTTCTGGGCGACTGAACGAAACGCGAACTCCCTCGAGACTTGCGAGAGAACCGCGCATTTGAAATAAACATTCGATGCCAAGCTTTTAAACTCCTCGGCGACGCGAATCTAATAAAATAAGATTTTCATTCCCCGTACCGTGCAGCGCTCCGTTGCTGAATTCGACAAGGCTTGCTTTGGAGCCTTCGTTCCTGCAAGATTTACCATCGAGTATTCTGCAAGATCTTATCATCGAATGTCCGAAGATCTGTTCGAATCGCGGATCGGACGAAGGAGGCGGGAAGATCGGAGAGAATAATTGTCATCGATAATAATTCTTCTGAACACCGCTAATAATACGCTGAAAATGGAACGGAGCAGCGTCTCGCTTCCGGGCGGGAATTTAGAGGGAGTTGGGACGAATCGGTGGGGAAAATCGAGAACAGACCGATCTACAGTCGATCGGATATCTTTCTTGGGATTTCGATAATACCTCTGATTAACACGGATGCGAATGTCGTTCGAACGTAGGTACCGTTCCTCCAAAGTAATTTCCTTGCGTCTTCCCGTCGTTTTCGGATTTTATCCGCTTCGTCAAGAGATACGGTCTTTCCTCCTCCCGAGGGAGTTTCGGACGTCCTCAAGCAAGACCAGCTAAGCCAATCAACTGAACGTAGAACAACGCGCCGCGCCGCCGACCAAGCGATCATTATCGAACTCGATCCGAGTGAGTGCGATGTGGGGGGCGCGGCTCCGGAGTTCCGACCCGCTCGGAAAACTTTCTTTCGTCTCTATCTCTCGTATCGTAGTTTTTCGGTCCGAGTTCCCCACCACGACCACACGACTGGCGAGGGAAAGCCGTGAATCTGATTTATGGAAGGTCTCATTTGACCAGCCCAGCTGAACCCCACGATAGTTTCGAACACCAGAAGAGCCCTTGCAGAAAAAGGCCACGACAGCGGCGGGTCTACCTGGATCTTTGAGCGTGAGTGCCGCAACTCCATGGAGTGAAGGAGAAAAGTTATGGAACAAATGCTACGGGACTAAAGTGAGACATTTCTCTCTGAGCAGTAGGAATCTATTCCTCTCCGCATGGATGCAGCAAGTGGAATGCCCTGATCGTTGTCAGGCGCGCCCAGAGGTTCTCCAACAGAGGAAGCCAAAGACAGATGGTGTTCGGACTTGTAGAGCCGACTCCCCGCACAACTTTGGGGAACGACGTCGGTAACCGAAGACGCAAGACGCAACGGACCGTCCGCCTGCTTCTCGCCTGTCGGGAAGGGAACGGCAGCTGATACTTTTCGACGGACCAACGCATGAACGGAGAGAGAACAGGAGGAAGCCAAGCAGGGGAAGAACCGTAGGCGGCATCATTACTGATATTGACCGCTTCGCCCACCCGATGTTCCTCCAACACCATCGTCCGTCTCCACCCGCGCACGAATGTCGTTCGTTGACGTCGTCGTCTCTTCGATCGTTTATCCCCTGAGACTTCATCGGAAACTGCGACGCCAGTCACCGGCAGGGGTAGTACCCCTCGCCCCTTTTCCGCCCCTCCCCGCCCCCCTGATTCGGCTGCTGGTCACCGGCATCCGGAAGGGGTACTTCGTCAACGAGGAAAAATTCAACGATCTCGGCGACTGGACGCCGATGTCCCAGCGTCTTTCCTCGACCGATTGGGAATCCGAGATCGTAAAGCCGGACGGCTCCCATTCGACGATGTCGAATTCTGGCAGGTTTTTCAAGTTCCAATTTTGTTTCCATTCGTCTTCCGTCCAATCCGTCGGGCGTACCTGGACGGACATCTTCTGGTCGCCCTAATTTCTCGGTACACGCCTTCATTTTCCCATTACGTCGCTCCTTCCCCGGCTCCGCGTCTCGGCTCTGGCTGTTCCCGAGCGGGACTTGAAGTCGAATGTCCCAAGCTTGAAAAACTTTCCCGGCTGTCAAGTTGAATTCAGCGCTTTAGACGAGAGACCATCGATTCTGATTCATCGGGAGAAAGCACTAAGCGCTCGCCGAACACACACACAAGACCATCGGCGATGGAGACCTGATACGCTTTTTTTTGTCATCTCACTCGGTTTTTCGCTTTGCATATTGAGCGTTTTCCGATAAACGAGTCTTCTGCTGTAGCAATGAGTCTCTCAGTCAGGATTTTCATACGAGTACTCAGCGCGTTCCTATTGTCTTCGCGCTGCACATTCTGAGAGATACCCAAAAAACCGTTGTCTCTATATCGCATCGTCCACATATCTCACGAGTTACTTCCGGCAGTTCGACCCCTCTGCAGCGAGCTCGTTCCACCGATCTGTTGCTTAATTCACCATGTCAACATTTTATGTAACTTCGGGGATTTGGCTCCATATCGCGCGCCATAGCCGGCCGCTTGCCGAGCGCGACTCCGAGCGCCGAGACGCCCTCAGACGAAAAAGTTCAACAGAATCCGCGAGCACCAGAGAACGAGAGTCAACCCGAACAACCACAGCGATCCGGCGGGAGAAAAACCATCGCCTCTCTATATTCATGAGAGTTCGGAAAAGAGAGCCTTCTCCCGATGCCGAACCCGGATAAGGGTAGAACAACCCTAATTTTCCATGCGTTGCTCTTTTCCTCGTTGTTGTTTTTTTTTTCGCCCATTCCAGTTGTTGCTATCTGCTATGCGGCTGCTGAGGTCGTTCCTGTTGGCCTCAGATGGAGCTTTTTGAATAATCGGCATGTTCTCCTAGTCCTCTTCCGGTTTTCTGAATCCGTCCCCATCTGCATCGGTCGGTCTTCGCCGCCTCCTTCGTCCTACAGCGGATCCTCCGTAGGTAGCTCGGTAATTTAGCTCCTGTTGTTGCTGTCAACTCCGTGTCGCATATGTAGATAGCGATTCTCGGCACAATGTCGCGGCGGCCCTTCAGGGGAAGAAAACCCTATTCTGCTCGCTCACTCACTTAGTAACTCAGAGACTCGCGGGTTCGCTCTCGTTTGCACTAAGCTCAGCTCCTTTTTCCGCTGTCGCTGCCGCCCGCCCGCCGCAAAACCAAACGACAGTGTGGGCAAGTGAGCGGTCTCCGTTTATCGTCTTCGTCGGTCTTCTCTCTGGCTGAAGAGCAAGCAGAAAGAGCGGCAAGCGATTGAGCGAGGGGTGATAGAAAAGGAGAGATTTTCTGTCCTCTTCTGCTCAGGGCCGGTCGTCTACCAAGCGAGCAGCAAGCTAGACATCCAGTCGACTAGCACACTCAAAGAGAGTATTCGCTGTCTTTCTTTTGAAAAGATTCTTTTAATTAACGATTAGCAGAACGTGCGGCATGCTCGTCGCGTGACACGAACAGGCTTCCTCTCACAACCGTCCAGCCACCGCCCCCCTTATCTGCCCGGTCAGTTGATTAGTCGCTTTGCTCGAAGCGCTTATCAGATGAAGACGGCCCATCGGGGCTCCGTAATTCGGGGGTCAAGGGAAAGAGTAGATCCCGGGAGCAGTGCCCTCTCGCTTCTGAAGACCTTGAATTTCCATGTCAAACGCGCCTCCCAGGCGACAGCCCAAAACTCTATTCAGCGATTCCCGAGAATCAGGAACAATGTCGTCGGACTCCTAGACCTGATGCTGCAGTTTCGGATCGCGATCTCTCTGCGGTGTTCTTCTTGTATCTCTTCGTAGCATTGTTGAGTATTCCCTCGCGTCCGCGCTGAATTCCGCGTAGTTCGGTCTCCCGATGGCGCCCGGAAGGTCTTTCAGCGAAAGGATTCGCGGAAGCGGGGCGAGCTTGTCTAGTGAATAATCGCAGTGGTAGATGGGAAAGTTTCCTCGGGGCCTACGCTCAGAGCGTCTCGTTGGTTGTAGAGACAAATAAATGTCCGAACGGCCCGATCGGCTCAGTCTGTCAGGATTCACCGTTCGATACAAATCTGAAGAAGACCGTCAATCATGGCGATCCCCCGGACAGATCATGCCACACTCTGCGAGGCGAATATCTCTCCGCCCACCTCGATGTTTTCCTGTAGGCTCGCTGAAGGGCTCACAGGAATACCCGCTTGTGATGGTAGACCTTACAGGGAAACCTGGGTATCAAACGAGATCCCACATCAGTAGCTCTGCAAACGCCGTCGGAGCTCTCCGAAGCTCCAACCCTTGCTATCAAGCGCGTGCCCAGGATTTCTTTTCGAGGAAAGGAGGGGCATTTTCTCGCCCTCCCACTTCCCCCCCCTTCCCCAGGGCACGCCGCTTTTCCCTATAGCTAATTCGCTGAAGCACTCGGGATATTTGATTCTATGTAGAAGCCTCATTTCGAAAACACGAGACTCGCTTTCCACCAGACCGCCTCCGAAATTCTTAAGTCTAATTGGAACGAGTGAAGTGATCTCCTCGCGGTCCGAGTATTCGGAGCTTTTTTTGTGGTCACCCTGTTTCCAACAAAACTTCGCGCAACATTGTAGGAAATGAGATAAGTCCATGTAAACATGGTCGGCGAGAGTTCTCGATTCGCCATACACCGCCCCCTCCCGAAGGCCGCAGTTTTCCACGTCTGCGCGTTCGGGGTTCACCAAGCGAAAATCGTCTTTCGTCGCCGCGTTGTTTGCATAGCGGGGACGAGAGTGAACACGAATTCCTGCTGAAAGATGTTCGGTGAATTTGCGGGTTCTCGCTGAGTCCAGAGCGAACTTGATGGAAACTTGACGCTGCGCTAGGTGCTCTCTTGAGTTTCGATGCTCCCCTTTGTCGTCGTTGCCACCTGTGGTACAAGCACTCACAGTACGGCATCCCGAGACCCGAGGTCGGTGCTTACTCTCGCTCTCACGCTGGACGCCAGAGCACCAACAGCGAAGTTTTCCGGAACCGGCAGAAGTCGCTCAAAGAGAGCGTTCCACACGAGTTCTATTCCGAGCCCTGGTGACCCTCTACTAAGGTGATGCGTACGCGCCCGGTTGATGGCGCTCCCTGATTGGTTCCCGACTTCAAACCCTCGTACACCTGTGAGGCTCCCAGTTCCCCCGCCGCCGCCGCCGCCGCCAACTCTAGGAGATTCCATCAAGCAACTGAGTGTCGCAACTCTGTCCCAAGAAGCGCGAGGAAGCACGATCCACTCGGCGAACGAGGTCACCGAACAAAGGACTCGTCGTCGTTGACTTTTTGACGTTCCTTCACAGTTGAACGAATAGCTGGCTTTCCGGCGAAGAGCGTTCTTCCGTTCCAAACAATCATGGAAGTTCTCCTGTTCCGACTTATGAGGAAAAGTTTCAACAACCTACGAACACTCACGGCCGAACGAACGAAGATCTGAACTATTTGAAGTGAACGCATCTCTCGTTCAAGAATTCGCTCCGGAACTCGGGGGGGGGGGGTTAGCCGAGCAGATAGATCAAGCCTTCCGGCCTCGAGGAGATGCCCATCCATTTGAGCTCGCTCCGCGTTAATGAAGCATTAAGCATGCCTTGGCATGCTGTCACTGTCGTGCGAACTTCTGCCAGCATGTATCACCTGAGATCCTCGAACAAGCTTCTATATATGTACCTATGTGTTTCGAGGTCCCCTCGGGAGCCATTGGTAAGGGTCGCGGGAATTTCTCAAGCATTAGTCGCTCCGCTCCGTTTCCGTGGGAGAGGTCGACCGCCTATGAAACTCATCATGATATTCCTTTTCCTGCGACGAACGTTAGGATCGTTGAATAGCGAGATAAGTACCGCTCCCGGAGTCAGTCCATGTGGAGGATCGAGGGTGGTCATTTGTGAATAAGCCGGAATGCTGGAATGGATTCTCGATGGAGGTCCGGACCCTCTGAGAGCTTATTCTTCTCAATAGAACCGTCTCCGCGGAGCCGGAGCCTCTTCTATTTCACTGAGTAATTAGGTACATCGTTTTCCGGAGACATGGGCTCATGCGAGCGGGGGAACTACCCAAGGCGGAAAAACTTTCTCGAGACCTCGATCTGAACACGGAGGCGGAAACTCGACGGTCGTTAATGACCTCGATGCCCAGCCACTTCAGAGGATTCTACGAGAGAGCCTTCACCCGTCGGAAAACTCTGAACGATACATAATATCGAGTCTTACCCATTTCCGCCACATATACTTTGAAGTCCCGTCTATGAAGGCCTGTGTTTCCAACACGCCCCATTTTAGAAGGGGGTTCATTCCCCAAAGACACCAATGCAAGAGCCTTCATCCGGAAAGTCCCTCAGAGGCGGGACTTCACTTACTTTTACTCTCGCCCAGATCTGATAAGGGCGAGAAAAATGTCGAGACCTCAGCGTGATATCTGAGAAACTATACTATACGCTAGCGTCCCCGTTGCGCTCCAATGCGACTCCCCGCGAGGAACATTGAGATCGGCTTATGTGGGGGACTGAACTCACCTCTGTACTCCGTAGACTTTTTCCTCTCCTTCGAGTCGGGCGTATTCCCTGATTGCTGAAAGTTTGTCCTCTCCCAACTCGTCCCCAAAGAAGTCGACGAGTCGCCGCCTTCCAATTATCGTCCCATTTGACTCGTCCCCATCTATCCAGGCTATGGGAAAAGCCGTCATCTCTGCAACTGGATTTCAAGCTCCCTCAGTCACCGGTCTATTAAGATTATAGCCGATGGCGCTCTCTCCAGATCTTCCTCAATGAACGCAGGTGTACCCCTGAACCGGTACTCACTTCAACTTCCTTCCGTTGCACACCAATGATCTTCTCGCCTCCACCTCAAATCCCATCCACAGCTTCGCCGACGACAGTACACCCCATACTGGCTACTCCTTCGAGACGCAGCCGACCTCCACCCAAACAAATTCCTCCCGAAGCACCTTGCTGTCCTCCATCGATTGCGATCTCCGGAAGATTCTGGAATGGAGCTCAACTAATTTAATCCTGGTCAGCTCACTGAACACGCAACGTTCTCTTTTCACGAAGAAAACCAGATCCTCTACTCTAACCATCTCTTTCGACAGCGACACGATACCTCCTTTACCGAAAATTTCTATTTTGGGCGTGTGCCTTTCACAAAATCTTAAAATGCACAATGACATAGTGCTTCATCCCTCTCTAGCCTGGACTCTATTCGAAAACGTGCTATCCGTCTCTTTGGCCATATCCTGATATCCTAATTCGGCCATATCCTCTTGTCTCGAATCTTCATTCTCTCGTCGTAAAGTTACCGAACTCTGCCTATTTCATCGACAGTTCCATGGAAAATGCTCAGATGAAATCTCTTCCTCCGACCCTGCCTTTTCGGGCCCCGCCCGTGTAACCAGGAAGAGTACCAAGCAGCACCCCTATTCTGACTTCTGACCATTTTTTTTCCAATCGTACTGCTCATTTCGCCTACACCTATTCACCCCCCACATCTCGTTCGTGGAATGCCCTTCCCCCTCCCTCATGTCTTCGGTTCAACGTATGATCCTGAACTCTCCAAATCCAATACTATCCGCTCTTTCCCTACAGAAAGAGAGGCCTTCAAAGAAGCCTTTTTTTTGGGGGTATCATTAACATGGAACCCACACTGCATTTGAATATCCCACACATCTGGGTAGTGCGTCCGTGCATTCTTTCCCTATGGCTACTTTAACTCTTCCTCCTACCTTCTCCTCAGTCCCCTCCCCCTTTCCGCACTCACAATATCTATTGAGAACTATAGGGTCACCCCTTTGCAAGCCTTCCGCAAAACAAAAAAAAAGACATCGGTTATCGATTGGTATCCACCTTAGAATCTCAAGAGAATGGCTGTGCTAGGTAGTACAGATGAACAGTGAATGGAGTTTTCGTACGCTTTCAACATGCTTCTGTTAAGAGTCTCGGTCTTTGGTGATTCTCGAGGTGTGCACCCTGAATCCCGAAAACCCGGAATCCCGAAGACCCGGAATCCCGAAAACCCTGAATCTCGAAAACCCTAAATCTCGAAAACCCGGAATCCCGAGAACCCTGAATCTCGAAAACCCTAAATCCAGAAAACCCGGAATCCGGCTTCGATTCCTGCATGTTGTTCCCTGGAATCCGTGATCAGTTTTCGACGGACGAGGCTGACGACCGGTGATTCGGTTTTGATGCAAGGTAGGGATCTCGCAGGACCACAATGAGTCTTCCGCGGGCAGCTCCGGGTCGCCTTTGGAAATTTCCAGCGCGTCAAATTCCCGATATTGGCTCCCTCGATCCCTTGCCTTTTTTTCGCAGATGTTTCGCACTTCGCTCATCCTGAAGTTCCCTAATTACTGTACTGTCGGTCGTGTTCAGGACTTATTAACCGGCGTATGCTCTCATCAGCAAGTTCGTTATCGCGGGGCATTGGCCCTCGGTTTCGGTGAAATTGTGGGAATCGTTCCAGATACACGAGTCTACCCTCCTGAGGGGATCGTCAACAATTCGCTGGTCGTGCTCGATGTGAGTTTACGCGTTCCCACAGGATAAGTTTTGTGGTGGGCTTACGTCATAAACGGTTCCCATTGGACCACTTACTTGGCGCGTTTCGGTTCCGAATATTTGAGTTATCGTGATGCAGTTCCTGTGCTTTTCGGAAGATACTTACTCTGTGCAAGGCCGCAGTCTCGGAGGCAGCAAGTAGCGACAGTCGAATAAAGTCGCTTCCTAAACTCTTGAATTTAATTCGGGTGGATTCGATGACTCCCTTAGCTGCCACGAGAGCAAATTTTTACTTTCTCGTTCGATCTTTCGTTCGGTGAAAGCTTCGTCGGATGAAATAGGAAACTCGATTCGATCCGACGTCTAGACCTCGACTCATTTGTGTCCCAGTCTGGCGACCGGATTAGTGGGAGCGGAACTCAACTCGAAGAAGAAAGCTGTCGGCCGTGTGGAGAATTACGACATTCAAGCTCGTTGTCGATAAAAAAAGGATTCTCATTTCTCGACTTTGTCCAGAGCCAGCTTCCAGGACTGCCTGTCCGACGATCTCGGCAGCGCCTGGTTTCGCAACGGACTTGGAAACTCTCGCACAGCTGCGAGAGAGAGTTCTCCCGTAAAATGCGATTTGAGTACCACGTCGACTTATGCTCCGAGCAGAACAGCGGAATCAGAAGTCACTGAGAAAGCTGATTGACTGATTTAATTTGAGGAATCGGATCTTCTGACTCGCGAAGGACACCGACCGGGGTTGAACCCGGGCAAACGAGCCTATCCTTCGACCAACGTGCGTGTTGACCGTGGAACGAGCCTCGGCTGGGGACGCCGACATATCGCTGGACTGGTGATCCTCTCCATCGGACTTTTCCGCTCGAGCGAGGGCTTAACTGATCCGGCTATCCGGCGCTCGTTCTTCAGTTCGTGCGTCCAACGTGAGAATTCCGTTTAGCAAGTCCGCAACCCACAACCTCTACCGGCTGTCGACGAGAAGTAAACTGCGCTACGATTGACGCTTCATCCCCACAGAAGAGGCCGTGGAAGTTGACAAATGAGATTCCATGCAGAGAGCGCTCGAGGAGCGGGACAGCACTTCCCCGCGAAAGTCGACTGGCGCTCAATGTACGTACGTTATGTACATCTCTCGCGCAGACGGATTCAATGTAGCGACTGGTGGGAGGCTTCCAGTGACTCCAGGCTCCCAGACCATAATTTGATGCCTGCGCTGAAGAGAACGACCGAGAAAGTTTGCCTCATGAGTAAATCGTGACGAGCATCTTGAGCGCTTGCAATCCAAGCTCTTTGCGGTTTTCGCTTCGCGGAAGAGGCTTCAAACTCTGAGTTTCGTATCACTTTCTTGTTTTTGGTGGAGATGCCGAAAGTGGAGTTCATATCGCCGAGTGGCACGTAGTCCACTGCTCCATCGAAAATACGCATCCCTACATCACGTCTTCGGGACGACCGAAATCCCAAGCAGAACGAGATCCCACCCGGATTTCCTACCCAATCATAATATCTACAGCGAGGGACCACGGGATGATCTCCTGCTACCCCCACTCGGAGCTCGAGGATGAATCCACCCATCACGTCGATGGAGTCTTCCCTCAAAATGGAGAAATCATCAGAACCGATAGGTCCCGGGTGTCATCTCTCCGTCGTGGTCCTAAGAAATGGAAGCCGACGTCGCTAACACGAATATATGATCGTGTCCGTCGCAACCAGACGTTCTCCCGAGTTAGGGCCCATCCTGAGGAATATTCAGTGTAAGTCTCGATTGAAATCAACCGACCTATCCTGGATGTATGAGAGGAGGATGAAGCAAAGATACCGGGTTGGCCGGTAGGCAGACTCGCACGCACCCCACCGTGGCTCCGACACGTCCTTAAGCAAATGATGTTCGTGCCTTGGCCGGCGCCGCGCGGTGATACGCACAGCATAGAGCTGACCCGACATAGTGCTCTCTTATCGTTTATATGAGATTTCTCACTGGTACGCTATCGCCATGATGTTTAATCAGACTCGGTGGCAAGCTGTCCACTCAGTAGCAAGGGAGTTGACCATGATATCATTCCACAAATTCGATTTTCTTGATGAATGAACTGCCGAACGCAGTGTCATCGACTAGAATGATATATCGAGCGGAGGCTTTCTATCAAAGCCATCGTAAACCACGATCTGACTCGCAGGCTCCACAACCGATCGAGAATTTCCCGCTCCCCGAACCCTAAAAAATTGCTGTCTTGAACGTACAATTGGGTTCTATTGACGCCATACGCTGTCTTCAATCATACGCAAGCTGCATAAACGATGTTGTTTACGATCTTGTTCGAATGGTGGGGGACCGATCCAAAACGGTCCGACCGACGTGATTTTGAAGTCGTGCTTTTTCCTCTGAACGATTCGCTGTGTGCAACATCTGAAGCATGAGAAATTCTTCACGGGAAAGAAATGGTCGCAGATTTCCGCATCCGCGAACCTCCATGTTTCGGAGTTTTTTCTTTCAATGCAGGATACGTTTCTTGCCTCCCCTTGTGTGGACGAGGCGACGAGAGTCGCTTTGGACGAAAGACGAATTCGGTCGGCGCGACCATCGAGAACAGCTCGGGAGCACAATTTGTGTGAATCATTATGACTGAGGGCGTCTGAGCGATCGCGACAATTTCGTTTTCGATGTCGAACCCGAGCTCTTGGGACTTCGCTCGCGCTCAGGGACTGGGTAGGTATTTAGAATTCTAATTGCACAATCGATGATCGCAGATGCTTCTCAGATAGTTGACGCAACTTGGGGAGAAAACCATGTCGATCGGGCATCCCTAGATGGAGCTCGTTCTTCGATGCTCGTTTTTCTCGCTGCTCCTCCGCAGTTTTGGACTTGAGCCCACTGTGGCAATCCTCGCAGCTCCCCGAATGCGCCCCTTGGAATTGCCGAAAAACTCACAGACTCCGACAGAGCTCGATCCGAACCGCCCGGATGGCCTCGTAAAATACTTGTCCGAAGAGATTCCAATCTGGGGAGATACAGGGCGACTTCCCGTGATGCGACGATAATGAAGGAACTGCCAGATAAGGACGTCGAGATACGGCAGCAGACCGGTCTGAATGACCATCAGACGGAGCGCAGAAAGAAGAAACAAAGCAAACACCCGGAGAACCCCCTTCATGAGACAGCCGGTGCCCGCGTCGTCCACGCCGGACTAGACCAAGAGAGAGAGAGAGCCCGCATGTGGGTTCATCCAAGAATACTGGCTGATTGTGATATCTCATTCACATAGAGGGAATCCTCCATCAATCGTTTTTCCCGGCAACATATCAAGCTGCGCGCGATACCATTCTTGGACTAGAGAGCCTTCGTCGGATAAATGAGGACGATTCGGATCCAGAGTAGAATTTCATACGGTGCATATCGATGCTGTTCGTTCCCCCTGTGAATCTGCGAAAATCGTAAGAAGAGAAAAGATCGTCCGCGGGTATCGTACGGCAGCGAGACCCCATGAAGAGACCAGGATCTAAGCTCAGGACAGAACGTGATAGCGAAGGAGGAATGGCAGCGCCTGCCATCGAGTCTTCCCACGAACTTGTCGAGAACTGGTCTCGAAATAAGTGGGAGCACGGAAACTCACCCGCATGATGTGAAGATGTCGAGCGCTCCGCAAGTGACAAACGGAAAGAAGTGTTGTCGGATCGAGTCGCGAATTCCGTCTCTGCATCCGAGACACGCGAGCTGCCATCTGGAGATTTCCGGAACACGTCCATTACGCTAGGCTGTGCATTTCTGATTGGATGGCGCTATGAATTGGTGGACGATTCCCGTTCGAACAGATTCAGTAAGACGGTACTAGAATCGCGGCTTCGACTGCGGCGGACTTTTTTTCTCGGAACCTCCAAGCTCCGAGGGTAGAAAAAGCCATCGATGGCTTGTTTTCCGTTGTCAATGCTCGTCAACGCGGACGTCGCTGTCTCCGAGCCGCAAAAGTTCCAGTCTCCCACCATTCCCTACCTCCCTTGATCGAAGGCTTTCATGCGGTCTCAGGGGGCGAACTCGCGAGATTGGCTTTGGAAAAGAGACCGCAACATGCCTTGTCTAGATCTTCGGAAACACTTCTGTAAGAGCATCTGCTCGATGTCGGCGCTCCGTCGATCCATCATGGATTAGCGTAAATGGTCCGGAGTCGACTCGGCGATCCGTCACGATGGATTCGAGCGAGAATACTGAAATGTTCATATTCCGCCAAGAGCGAGTTATTCCTGCATGTGAACTAAAGATGGAGTGCTATCTCTGGCAATCTCGATACATAATTTCGGACGAGAAAGTGATTGAATTTCTCCTCTGCCGACATCCCCTGAGCCGTTCATCATTATTAGCGTCACTCTACATAGGGCCGGGTGTAGCGTCAGAAAGTGAAAAAGCTATCTCTGGGTGGATACGTTAATCATTTTCTAGAAGGGATGGATCTCTCGGCGACGCTCCCTGTAGTTATATCCACACGTGCTCACTGATCATCACCGGGATAGAGGCGGAGGCATAATAGAAACATGAAATCTTTCAGAAACGAGTAAATGGTGCTCATCGGGTTCGACTCGTCGGGCCTGACATCGACGAGGTCAAGAAGAATATACTCTGGAAGTCTCGGGGATCGCCTGAGGACTCCCGCAGAATTTCGAAGGAACCCGAGAATTACTCGGATGCGGTAAGCGTGAGTTGAAGCGTGTTCAATAGACGGCATTATGAAAACTGTTTGTGACATGTTGCATGGCCTGAGCAACGAGCAAAACGCTCAGACAATTAGGGGTTGCATAAAAGCCACGTAGTGTTGATAATCCCGAGCCCTGTCGCCGAGTGTCGTAGACGTCGTAGACGAACGCTCCGGCTCATCCACAGTCGAACAGATGCAGACGTCAAGACGAACGCATTCAACTGTTGGAGATTCGGTTACGTGGGGGAGGGAGGATCGCTCGTTGGTTTGCCAACACGCACCAACGCCCATTTCTACCAAGACTGACAACACTATAAAGGACTGAAGCTCACAAGCATACACAGCAGATTCTTCTACACCGTTCAGACACCTTGACAAGCGAGAGATAGTAGCGACGTCGAGAATCCCGGAGTACAAGGTCGAGATTCAGTCTCGGCACACAGAGTAACATGAGAAGCAGTGCTAAACTTGTGTCGGCTGTGACCGTTTCTGTGTTGATCGTTTTCGTGGAATCGGGTGTTGTCTCCATGATCAAAGTGAGCCTCGACGCCGCTTACCGTGAATTTCCGTGTCTCGGACATGTGTATCTCCCATTTCTCTTAGCGTGCCCCGCGTTTTGCGTTTTGTTCACTCACTCGTATGCAATTCGGTTTGTTTGTCTATCTCTGGATTTATTCGTTTGTCAGTGCATCCGTCCCGCTGCCAGAGTAGATTGTTTTCTGTTGTGAATGTTTACCGTATCTACCGCTTGAGCTCCCCGAAGACGAACCGCGGTTCCGCGTTCGGTGGAAGCACGGAGCTTCGTCAAGCAAGGCAATTGCTCCAACGAACAGTCGACCGGTCCGGGGGGCATACCGGCCGGCTGCTTCTGCTGCTGATAACGCTCGAGAAGTCTCAGGTGTGCGAGGAGATTTGCAACTAGCCTTGGCACCATTTCCCATCGGAGCTCGGGATGCCTCCGAGCAGAAACGGTTCCCAGCTCTCCCGTACAACCCGAACCCTCTCCGAATTGTCGAGTGATTGACATGAATGCACCCCCATCCATCAGTGAGCCAGTCCAAATTGACGGCCTCGAACACGTGGTCGTGGTACCCAACCAATCCGCATGAGGATAAATTATTTTTACCCGTCTAATATCAAGTCGTCGTATTTTCTTCCCAGGCGAAGAAACTGGCGAAATTCGCCCTGATAGGCGCAGCGATCGCTCCTCGCGTTGTCATCCCCTTGAACCTTCCCAACCTTCCGAATCTCGCAGGCCTGCAGCACCTAAACAACATCGGTCACCATCATGTCCACGAGTGGCATCACGCCCCATGGCCGGAGTGGGACGCGTGGGCGCTCGACCATCACGTCGACCACCACATCGATCACCATTTCCACCATGATCATCATTTTCAACATCACAATGTTCTGCATCATCACGAGCCAGCCGAGGCGATAGAAGTTCTCGAAGCTGCGGGTGAAGGCTGGAAGAAGTAGATACATAGATTTAGACTTCCCTGAGTGCAATGTACAAACGATAAATGCAGATGTATATTTTTGTCTTATATCGCGTCGTGGTTTCGGTGGGTCGACTGGTGCGACGATCCAAGATGAAAGTTCCCGCTCATTTTCTGATGTTTGCTTCCCAACCGATGGCCGAAGGTCGTACTCGGCTTTCGCTCGCCCTGTCCGGTTGGAGAGAAGCTTGAATTGCCCATAGATCGGCAGAAGCGCGTGGCGGCTCAGCACGTGGAGCCGATTCTAGGACCCATACAGTGTGTACTACATCGATATCTCGACGAGTCGAGGCCGCGCCACGTGAAAGGAATAGAGCTCGGGTCTATTGAGAGGAATGGATCCATCTTTCATTGTAGATCAATTTTTCACTCTTCGGCTCGTTGAGCTCACTTGGCTCGCTACCCTTCCTTAGTTCGAGCGTTTGCTACCCCAAGAAGCGACTCAGAAGACGTTGCTCGTCTAGTGACCCAGCAGCGAAGCATTCACCGGCACGGCTACCGACCGCCTCGCTTGCAGGCCTGTTCGCTCACTCGAAGGCCGAGCTTCCCGTTCCGAGGCCCTCCGTCTCGGGAGGGAGTCCGAGGCCTGGGAGGAGAAAATAAAAACTCTCGGCTCCAGTTTTTTCGGGATGCTGACACTTGGGCTCGCGATCGATCGAGGGATCGATCGATCCGCCAGCAATTATTCAGCTGGGCGGAGACGATGCGGGGGAACGTTTGTTCTTGAGGAATATCGCGAACGGCGCAGGTGTTCTCAGTGATGCCTTCCGTGACACGAGCTATGGTGGCGAGTTAGACAGTCCAAGAGCGGACGCAAAGATCAATGTTATATTTTGTGAGAGGGGAATGGCTCGTCGATCTTCTTCGGAGTCCCGAATTCCGAATTTCTCCTCGTCGGGGCGAAGAGTTCTCGCGAGTATTCTAGAATCGATATACATCTCTGACTGCCCAGAAGCGTCGAAGTCCAGGACGAGAGAGACCATCCAGGCTCTTCCACCAGCATGTCAACCCATAAAATGTACACACGGGCCCCACTGTCGGCCAACAAGTGTCTCTACGTCCCCAGCCACGTGAAGTTCCTACCGCGTGGGAATGTACGTCGGCATCGAGGAAAAGGGAAGGAAGTTCCTAAATATCGTGAGCGAGCCTATAGGAAAGCTGTACATAGAGAAAGAAAGTCCATTCAAGCCCTGGTTCTCGGATGCTGCGCCGTCATTCCGATTTATTCTCAAGGAGAAGGCTCGGAGGACGGCGCCCCCCAGTACGCGATCCGAGTTGTAACGTTCTTATGAAATGCGGAGGAACGACTAAAGTAAACAATTCCGACGAAGAAAAATGTTCAGAGCGTGCTTCGCGCCGTCCATTCTGGCAACAACAGCGATATGATCAATGGAGAATAACGAGTCATTCATGAGATTTGGGGTTAATGATGCAAGCCGGAAAAGGACGAGTCTGCAGTTTTTGTGAGCCCATGCCGCCTTTGACAGACTGATAAGAAAAGTCTCGACTGCTGCTTGACATCTGGCGCCGCGCATCCCCCAACGGTTCAATCTCAATCATATGCTGAATTCGTGGGAGCGCGGCCGACTATATGGAAGTCTGTCGGGAATGCCTTCAAAAAATAAGGCTCGAGTTTCGTATTGAGTCACTAAGCTGTGATAGGCTCGGGGGCAACGTATCTCAGTCAGTCAGTCAGTCAGTCAGTCAGTCAGTCAGTTAGTCAGTCGATTTCCAGCCTATTCGAAATTGACCCGTGACCTTTCACGGAGTATCCCGCGGTCCGGGCTTCAACTTTCTGAACATTTGCGGTCTCAGATCTGGTGGCGTGGTCAGAATATTGACCCCGGACGGAGGAAATGTGCTGTTGGCGATGACGGGCAAAGCCGAGTCGCTGTCCATCGAATTCGGTCGATAATCTGACAGGCAATTGGACACGGCTGTACTGACACGGCGTAGACAGTTGACCACTCCGGTTTCCCCGTAACTTCCTGGACCGGAAGAATTTCGCCGTTCTTCCCATTGGATTGCCAGCTCGTTCCAATCGATCTATAGCGGGTCTCTACCGATTGGAGAAACCTCGGAGATTCTGCAGTGTACACCGATCTCGTAGCGTAGGCCGGAACTCGTCTGCAAGACGCATGGAAAGTCGTTCATTCGAGTACGGTGGAATGAGCAGACGCTCGTCCGATCCTAGATCGCTGCTCGGTGCAGGCAAGAACGGCTTCCACCTTCATCATTTTTTGCTTCTATCCGATCGCGAAAGGAACACAGAGGCAGACCTCTGACTATTCCAGATTAGGCCTGAGAATTCCTATCACTGCCATTCACCGTCGGCATCTCGCAGCACCTTCCCTCCCAATGATGGCGATCACCATTTGATAAAACCATCATAGAGCACTGTGAGCACGTAGCTTGACGACATTGACAAGACTCTGTTTGCAGCGAATCTTCGAGAAGCTAGCTAAACAATCATGACGCTCCCACGCGACGGCTTGCTAAACCTCTCAGACGAGCGACTTAGCGATCTAGTCCCCTGACTTTCCAGCCTACTATGATATTTATGCTGCTCAACAGGTATCGGCGCGAGAGATTCAGGAGAAGGGAGACTGGAGACTGCAGCAACGAACGACGATAGCAGACGCTCAGAGCTCCGTATCTTCAGCCTACCGTGAACGTCGTCAGAAAATCATTGAGTCGTTTCGCGATGATGAGCGAGAACAGGCCGAGCTCCGGTTCCTCTCCAGGAATTGAGTTCGAGAACATTTTTTTTATTCTCGGTCTGGCTATAAGAAATGCTCTGCGCCATTAGGCAGCTTCGGAATCTATTCCCAGATGCTGCTGGCGAAAACATTGTCTGATGCCAGCGATATTGTTCCTGGGACCGCAAGAGAGATCGCCCATCTAGATAGCATCTGGATGGTCGTCATAAGTCCCATACGATCATGTGTGCCTGTCCTTGACGAGCATCCTTCGTTGAGATCAGCTGAAGCGATTCGAATGTACCCAAAGTTCGGAATCAGAGAACGCGGGGGAGAAGGCACGGCAACCGCATCCCTCGTCTTGAGAACATCTACTCCTCACAACAATTGGTTGGACTATTTTGTCTCAAGAGCGCGAAAAGAGAGCTTTCAAACGGCATTGTTCCGAACATCGAGCTCTGTGATTTGTGATCCGACGGGCAGCTCTGCGAGCACTGTACAGAGTCGTCGAGTTCTTCCGTCGAAGCAAAAAGTATTCACATCCATGTGAGCATAAAGCTCCTTTCTCTCGGGAGCGAGGTTTGTTTACTCGACAGGAATATTATTACTATACACACGTAGCTCGCGTCACCAAGCTGACGTGTGCCCCTGATGGGGAATTTTTTTGCCTCTCTGTTCCGCTCTAACGAGTGCAACCATCGCACACTCCCGATGTACCTACCAACTAATTAGGAAAGAATCATTGCCCAGCTCCTCTGGCAGATACGCCGCGTCATTCTCCGTGAGTAATGCCAACACGTGGATCAGCAGCTAGATGGATCGTGATGAGCAGATAGCTCCGGAAAATCTATCGCCAGCCAATAGGATTGGAATGAGGGTCCTCAATGTAACATTTTTTGTTCGACTTGCGCTGAAGAACTCAAACCGCAGACGCCTGTTGCTTGCATGGCCGTCGGAATGCGACAATAGTGTCGAATCGCTCTCGCTCACAAATTCAGCCACCGGAAGAAATTCCGAGCTGCTCCCCTTTCCCGCTTAGGGGTCTGAGGTCTTCCCCTGTGTCGAAATAAGTGATTGTGGGCAGGTGGTGCTTGTCAACGTGTCGGAACTTCCCTCCCGGTCTCAGCCCATCGAGGAAAAGTTCAAGTCGGAAAGCCCCTACCTCAATACCGGCCCAGAGCCACCCCATCATTTGTTGAAATTGGTGTGCCTGTTGAATTTTTCACAGCCTCTGTCTGGCCGTCCGAGGGACGGGAACTCGTCCCGTCTCAGGATTTCCGCGGCTCGGAATCTAGAACAAAACCGAAGGAGTTCCCCTAGCCGAATCGAAAAATCTTGAGGAATCTCTTCATTCTACCGCGGAATTCAGCGAATTTCCCGGAGGTACAGTCATCAAGCCTACCTCCGATACAAAATCATCCAGGATTCATTTTGGGGAGCTTCTGTAGATCTCTAGACGAGCGGAAGCCACGTGCGATTCTCGATTCGTCCAGAACGGAAGATGTTTCGAGTTGAGCCGCTCCCTCCAGTCGCGAATTGTACCCTCCATAGCGGAGGAGGGAAGGCAGGATGGCTCAGAGACACTCCGGGGACGAGGCCTATTATATTGATAACTTGCGCAGATATGTACATACATGGATTCCCCGCGGAGACTTCCGTCGCGTAATTCACAGAGTTATCGACTGGAGGACTGGATCCCGTCGAGGCAGCTTTCGGCGATTAACGACATGCCCGGCGCATGTTCAAGAACCGATCGAGTCAAGCTTCGCAGCTGATACCCTCCTCTGCAAGTCGAATTCTGATGAAGACATCGACGTTACTGAAAGAACCGCGAATATCCGAGCTTGAGGCAACACTGTTGAGTTTTTTCGGGAAGAATTCTCCGTGGTTATCCGAACCCGATCCGATCGATAGGATCTCATTTCGTGAGTGGACAGTCGAAATTCAAGAATCCTTGTCTTGCATCTTTGAGGAGCCGGAGGGTAAAATCGATTCCGCCAGACCGGTAGTGCGAGCAGACCGACGGCGTCCGTGACGTGTCGGATATTGAGGTAGTCCAATTATACATCATCTGGAACATGCTGGGCGCTTTCCCAAAGCTTCACCGAGAGTGATTCTGAGGACATCTTCACGCTTCAAATTAAGACGCAGCTCTGGCTATTGTCGAGTCGAATGGGAGAAAGAAACTTCTTGGCGGTAATTGCTCGACTGGCAAGTTCCTAGTCGGCAATGAAAATCTATTCATTTCTCGATTCAGGAGCGGCCCGCGGAGCGCTGCGAGCAGAGAGCTATCCATACGGTTCTCACAGCCCTGAATTAGAAGCTTCATGAGGGCTGTCGGTGACGCTCCACGAATAGCAGCAGCTCCTGCTATCTCTGCGAAGAGGAAGCTGCGTCCCACGATCAGATAAGGACGCCGCCGAACTTATCGAGTCCGTCCTTTCGAGTGTTCCGGTAGCGTCTCAGAGGCAAGCGGGAGGACCGACATGAAAAATCACCGACCGTCTAAGCCGGCATTGTAAATCTAAGAATCGGTCTCCGGGCCAGTCGGTCTGATCCAAGCGAGGCGCAGGAACAGAATTGGAAGCAAAAAACCCGGAGGCGCTCCAGAAACCTCCGGCAAGATCGGAAGCTCACCTTCTATGCTTCACTAGTCCCCCAAACGGAATCCCCAATCCGCCGCCTCATTTCCCCGAAGCCCGTGAAAGCTTATTCGGGATAAAGTCGGTCAGCTCCGGCTCAGACGTCCGAAACTCCGAGAAATTAAGGGTATTCACTTGAAGAGAACATCATCGAAGGAACTCCGCGGCCCCCGATCTCGCTTTGACCGATACGGTTGCTGCTCACCTATCCTCGGTACAAACAGCGGACCTCAACATAATCCCTAATCTTCAAACATGAGCTCCGTTCATTGCTGGCTCTGGACTTGCTTCAATTTTCTGCTCTCTGGACATAGCATCGCATGGACAAGGCCGTACCATTCTTCCGCTCTGAGTGAGAGGGAGTCTCGCCTCGAACAGGGGTGGCCAACCTTTCTGGTCCTGTGGACCTTTAAGGCCTTGGCGACGGGGCCCGCCGACCACGAAGCTATGGGTCATATGTTTTTGAATCGGAATACGAGAACGAACTCATCCAGAACGCCGCCTCATACCCACCGAGCCTTATGCAGCGCCAGCGGCTGTCTCATCACTGGCTGAGCAGGCAACGGAGTTCTCGTAGCGGAGGTCATAGGCCGCGTTCAGATATCACCGCCGTCTATTCCGGAAGGTGCTTGGGGTGCTCCGCGAACCACCGAGATCGTGGCGGCGGGCCGCCGATTGGCCACTCCTGTCCTAGAACCCTCCGACATCGGCTACCGCTTCGCTCCAAGGAAATGAAAAATGAATATTGGGTTCGTCTTTCCACTTATGCCATCCGGTGCCTGGAGGGAGTGTTCCGATAAGCTGACTCTGCCTCGATCGATACCTTGACTCAACTTCGACTGTCACCTCTTGTCATGACTCTGATCGAAGCCTTTCTTTCTCGACTACAATGCTGATAGCTGACCGAATTTGGAGAAATGATTCCCGAGGCCCTGATTGGCGGATCCTCTCGGCGTCCCTTCGGGGTGCAATCCATTCGTGCGCTTCCGTCGGAGGTTCCGAATCAGGAATGGTCTTGGCTCTTTGCATCAATTCGCGCGCAGCGGGATCGTGGTACCGTTGCTTTGTTGTCCGACCCGCCGATCGATCATCCGGAGCTGTCGGTTTCCCGTGTCGATCCGGGCATTCGTCAACCCGTTTGTAGTCGCCTTGTCGCATTCGCCCGGGACGAAACGTGCGTGTCGATTTCGCTTGTGATACGGGCTGGATGAAGACCAGTTTCCCCCTGAACATTGCGTTCCAAGGGCTGCCAATTCCAAGATCCTCCAGAGATCGTTAAAGCTTCTCGATTATGTCGGAGAACCCAATGTAACGTCCCCTCTTGATCATCCGGCTGTATCTTGAGAGGCAGCGGATGAGCTGGCTCTCCTAACCTCGATCAACGATACCTAAGAACCCGTCGAAACATCGACGTCCTTCGATGTGGCGAAAGCATCGAGCAGTCTGTTGGGCTCGAATGCGGGGCACAGGAGCCCTCGATTCTCGTTGGCGACCTTCGTCGGACAGGGCCGATTTGAAACGGTCTTCAGAGAAAGAAGTCTTAGTCCGACTGACTCGCCGACAAGTCCGACCATTCCTTTTACGGCACGGCACGAAGTCGATGATTGCGTGTCACCGATTGGCATGGTCAAGCGTTCTCTCGACTCGGACTGTGACTTCGTGAAAACAAATAATCATGTGGCTTGCTGCTAATTTCGACCTCGCATCCATGAACCGTCCTCGTCAGATAGAGTGCTCCGGGTGAAGGAGCATCAGGTAAACTTATGATTCGGGCGATTTCAATTTCTTGTGTTCCTGCGCTCATCGACGAAGACTCGAACCCCACCCTGCTGTCTTGAATTCGGCGACTGATCTGCAAACACCCACGGAAACTCATCGACATGACGAATCGGATTTGTCGAAATCATTGAGCTTGATCGCATAAATCACCATGAAGATCAGCGACCGAGTCTTCGAACTTTGACACATCCGGAAGAATTTCGACCCCATTGAAGTTCTGTCACGTCTCGAGAACGTCTGCGAACTTATCACGAACTCAGCTGAGTCTCGCGGGATCTGGCTCCGCCGCTCTTCGAGATTAGAAGTTCTTGATCCCCAAATCTAGCAAGCTGTGTTTTCGGAAATTCCAAAACTCGGACGGTCGCCTCAGAAACGATTGTCATAACCAGAATCTGCGGCAACTCATGGACCCTGCATTCAATAATCGTCTCGAGAAAGTTATTCCGTGATTTCCTCATTGAGATGCATAGTTTTGCAAATCACTCGCGTGCCCGACGAGATATCGTCGCTTTTAGCTGATATCTCCCAGAGGCGGCGGTACCGCCGGAGAGACCGGCGCTTACCGACGCAAGGACTCGACCAGGAACTCCTCAAGGCGCGGAGCGGGACCGAATCTCCGCTTTCTTCTCGATGATTTTCGACTGAATTATCGATCGGGGGTTGCTGTATCCGAATTCTCATGGCGGGAACAATGACGGAAACTTTCTCCCTTTGGAGAGAGCCCATGCGTTACCGTGAGGAGATTGAGACTGAAAGAAAATAATCCTAAGCACACGGAGGGCCTTCGCGAACCGAGATCAATTCGGAGTGATATCTTGAATTCAGTCGTCGCGGTATCCAGCCGATTCGATTCGCCGCGCCGTCGAGAGGCTGTGCCGGTGCACTACGTCGCTCTGTGAGAACACGTCCGGCGATTCCGTCGAATCGAATTGATCGTGAGTTCTGATTCCAGAATAAGGAATCGGCGAATAAGCCAAGGAGGGTCCGCGCGCCACCGAAATTCGAGATGGGAGAAACCGTGGCGTGTGTTTTGGTTTTTGCCGATCGATGTTTTTCGACCGGCACGGAAATAAGAGCTCGATGGTCTGGTCTTTTGTTCAGCGGTCTAGCACATCTCCCCCCCTGCGCAATTATAGAACTGCTCCTCTGGGTCCGAAACGAGCGATCGGCGTTTCTGGCGCCATCGTGCGAGCGAAGGAACTCAAGAGTTGAGACAGAGCTCCCGCAATCGACCAAGATCTCTCGCTCTCCCGGAACGCCAGCGTTTGTATCGTCGCTACTTACTCCGTATGTCGTCCGTGTGACACATGCACTTCTTCGCCGACGAAAGTCGGCGTGGAATGTGTAGAGTAGCCAGGCAGTGCCGTTATGCCAGGCTACGGCAGCAGCAGCAGCGACAACAGCAACATTGTCTAATCCTCTCCTAGAAAAACTTGAAAAGGCTAGCGGGTGTCGCTAGCTAGGGCTAGGGAGAGGGGCCCAGTTTTTTCGATTTCGTGTATCGACGCAACCACACCGCATTACGGAATTATAAATTATTACGGAATTAATCGCGCGTAAACATCACAGCGTCCCCCGCGGATGATTGCGGGCACTTCCTTCATTGTCGCCCCGGTCGGTTTCTTTGGCGCCACAAGGGCTCCCGAAGGATATGCGGAACGAAAAACATGAAATCTCGATTCAGTCTGTTGCTCCTTTCAGGTCGGTCCTTTCTTCGGAGGCTCGAACTTTGTCGCCGCATTCGTTTCCGCCAAACCGAAAATTGATGGAATTATTTCCCTTTTCCCTTGTCGGCTCGCTTCATATCACCGTGAGCTGCGCGGACGACGAGCGGGAATGTTCTCGGGATTGGGATACAACCTGAAGGAGGACGAAAAGCGGCTAATGCCGTCCCCAGGCTATTTCCCAAGACATCCGTTTTCCGCTTGATGTCAGGATGAGGTTTCGCTTCTCATTCCCCACCTCCGGAGAGCGGAGGGAAATTCCACAACCTTCATGAGATATGTCGGGGATACCGGTGCTACGGTTTCCTTCCGTGCTTTTCTCTACAATCGCGTTATGTCCGCTGGCCACCGTGAATGCGGAGCTGTCTTTTTGGATTTCTCTGAATGCTGGACCCCGAGCAGAATTGCGAGAAAATGTTGAATGAGATTCTTCGCACGGAAGAGGCGAACATGCGTAAAAAAAAACTCCGGAAAACTTGAGAATCCTTGAGAAAACAACCCCATTAGAGCAACAAGAACGGAGCCCGGCGGAATCTCCCGTTGCGCGGCGTGGGGCTGTTTCTCCTAGCTACGGAAAACGTTCTCTCAATCATTCTACATTCAGCTAGGAAAGGCTGCGCCACTTCTGGGCCGCTCAACACAATGCGTCGAGGAACGCGAGGGCCCTCCTTCGACAGAGCAATTCACCCTCAGAATTTGAGTGATTCCCTCCGGATCACAAAAGTTATGCTAAGCAACTTGTAACTTCCGTGCGGAGACGATGAAGCCAACAGAAGCTAGCGCGGACGATTGGGGAACGCCTTAAATTCTAGATTTTGCTTCCCCACAGGTCGACATCGTTCGTGCACCGAAACGTTCGTATACCTAATAGCGTCTCATCGTCCGAGCTCCTGCAGACGACCCTGAGACATCGAAACTCGCTCCTAGCTGACTATCCCTTGGCGAGATGTCGGTCGCGGGGTCAGCTTGGTCTATGGAAGATCGGTCTATGGACAGTATTATCAGCTGATACCATCAATCATGCTGCTGCTTTTGTCTGCATTGCGACCCGGATGAATTGTCGTCCGAATAATCGTGGATTTCGTCCAGCAGGTTTCCGTTCAGCTGGGATGAAAGTAAGGCTCTTGGCTCAGCTGGAGACGCTTCGCCCAAGTTCTGTTTCTCTGTAAGGAACCTGTATGTGTCTGGAACTTCACTTCTGGCCGGTGACTTCGTGGAGCTTGAATGCAAATTTCCTCCACCGACCTAGGGGTTGTACGATTAGACTCCGTGGCGAAGTGTGGGGATCGGAGTCGAGTTTCAGACTTGGCGCCCTAGGCTCCTAGCCCATCCTGTGGTAACTTAGTTTATGCACCTTCTTTCCTCAAACCGCAGTGGTGTGCTGCCTTCAATATGCCTTTGTCAGTGAAATAAGGCTGCGTGTCTGAGTAAAGTGCAACCAGTAGCCATTGCTAGGAACGTATCCGTGTGGTTTGGTCCTGTGATTGCAGTTGAGTTCGATTACCGCGGATACTCCCGGATGGCATAGTCGGAGTAGGTCCAGCCTGCGTTCGAAGAGTATTATTCGAGACGAGATCATGACGGGATCTAGAGCTGGTACGGCGACATCGGACCATTCGATTCGCTCTCCCAGACGATTCTAACACGATGACGCATCGAATTGCGATGCGTCCACATAGGCTGCCAAGCGAAAGAATGACTTGACGAAGCTCAGTGCCCCATTCATCGATTCAGTCCACCAAATGAAATCCCTGGGGAAAAGAACTTTCAGAACTCTCTGAATTTCCAAAATCAGAAATGTCAAGAGAATAAGACATTGTCTTCGATAGTATCCGACGATGGCGGTCATTTCAGTGAGCCTGATCACGAGAGTCTTTATGTTGGAGGAAATACGTACGAGCATGAAACAGATCCCACCATGCATCCTAGGTTACTCGCTGCAATTTCGGGAGGAATATCGTCGGAGAACGGAAGAAATGATAAATCGCGAATGCGAGATACGTGCAAGCCAAGTGACGGACGGCTCGTATGGGGTGAACCTGCCAATGAAGGGATATGGTCCAACCCGGACATGAGCAGCCCTCTCCTGGCGCAAGCGTCCCATAGGGAAAATCCGCCTAGATGATAGCGCACGAAAGCACGACGAACAGTGTTCCGGGTCACACGAAAACCCCCGTTCAGATAGCATAATATCTTTATCGAAGCCAATCTAATCATGCGCCCTCCCGAAAGTTAGCACCACAAGTATTCTTTGTTTATCTTCATTATTATCGTACGGATAGAGTGATTGACCCCCTAATTCCCCCCTCGATAAGCTCCAGCCGCGAGACGTCCATCTCCCAGCTGCTGCTCCATGTTGTGCATAGTACATTTAAGCCTGAAGGAAAGGCCGAAATATGAGTCCTGCACGTACGGAAACTTTCCTAGCAACATAAACTATCGAATAATGAGCCAATAATAATTGGTACTCACAGGAGCCCACGGACTCTCTTCACGCAGACTTACACGAAGACGAGTACCTTTACGACGAGAAGATTCGCAGCTGCTCGGAGAGCGTCCGCCTAATCAGAGCTCGTGAAGCGCCGCGCCGAGGAAAAATCCGCGGTAGACATTATGGCGGTCTTTTTTGTTGCATCGTGGATCGGTTCCCCATACGATCTCCCTCACTTAAGGGGGGAACCCATTCGGATACCCCCGTGCTGGCTGTCAGGGAAGGTATGAGTCGACGAATTATTTACGTCAAGAACTGTCTGTATTCCGCTTCAGAGACTGCGTTTTTGGCTTATCGCTTCAGTGAAATCTCCCTTGCGGAAACAACACTCCTCGCTCGACGATTCCAAAATAAGACGATGGATGGATTGTCCGTTGCTCCGTATACGGTGAGGGGCGTTTCGAGAGCAGTGGTGACCCCGAAAAAATTTGTAAACACCTGAACCGTCGAAATAGAGTCCCAACCTGTGGCTTAGCGCGGAACACTACCGCCCGGGGCGGTCTGTCGAAAGTGCCCGGTTTATCGAACCTGGTCGACGAAAGGGCTGTTCTTCGCCGACATCTTTCTCGGGAAAACTCTGATTTTTTCGATGCGCAATCCCGGAATGCTACACCCGCTTCACTGGTGCCAACCACTGACCGTCCTTGAGATCAGAGAGCGAGAACCTCCGGACTCGCGTCACCGCATCGCATACCGACTTAGCATGCATAATCTGCGGGAGAAAGTTCAAGAAACTTTTTCATCATTTGTCAGGCTCCCCTGCTGGTAGCGCATCTGACCTCAGGTTTCTCTGGCACTTTGGCTCTCCGAGCTCCGAGGAGAATCTTCTCCGTGGGAATTCGCCTAGAGCCGGCAGAGTTTTTCGAGAGTCAGCACAGCACTAGCTCAGAATCGGTCGTCGTGGAATACTTCTGGGAGTACTCACCGATGTCCACGAAGAGATTGAGCCAGTCGCTTGAATACTCCCCGAAGACTCGCGCTTACCACAGCCACAGAAGACGTGAAACTTGTCCAATCCACTGACGCCTACCCAGTGCCTTTCTTCCTAATCTCCCGTTGCCTTAATTGTATATTTACTTCCAAGTTCTCTGTGTATCGTAGGCGAGGAGGTTCGGTGGGGATGTTTTTTTTTTTAATGGAATCGAGCTGATGGGTCAATCGGAGTATCATGGATTCCCTACGAAGGGTGTCATAGCTTATGTGAAGCAGTCTCATGCATATACCGTGAATATTCCAATGTATGGACAGGCGGGTCCTCGCGGATAGATGGAATAGACGGGCGGTCTTCCATAGATGGGCATTCTCCGGAGTCTCTGGAGTCCGAATGGAGGGGGATTTCTGAGGGTGGGGGTTCAGGAAGCGCAGTCCCGAAAAACGCGGAGCTGCTCTGGCGGTGCGTTCGTATGAGTATTCAGTATGCTCGTCAGTGAGAGCGACCGTACTGAATTCCCTCTTGGCTGGACTTAAGAAATGATCGGGCAGTCTTTAATAAACGGCCAGGTTCTTCTGATGGTCGGAAAGTAGGCAGGCGTGCCCTTAAAGAGAGAATATTGGTGTCCGACCCAACAATATTTCCGGAGCGAATGCGAAAGCTCCCTATCAGGAAAGACCGCTGATTTGAGCTCTGAAAAGTTTCTCTGTCCTTCTGAACTTTCTAAATCCACATCTCACCCTCCGAGCTACGATGAAGATCGTCGTATGAGTTTCCCCACTCGTGGAAGTTTTTCTCTCCACGAGAGAAGAGTTTTGCGGTAAATCCGACTCGCCTCGATCCTGTATAACTCCTGCGGTTCGCTTCCAATAAGGTCGGCGTCGGAATAAGCTGTACAGCGTCGATCAACCTACTCTCTGAAGTGCGATTCTGTCTCTGAAAATCTTCACATAGTGCTTCTTTCTCGCAGAAAACCGTGCGGTCCCGATGCAGCAAGACAGCCGTCATCCGGAGCACGTAGTTCGACGAGCTCCGCGGCTATCTCCTGCGATATTGTCTGGTCATCCGTCGATGTTTTTCTTTTCCTTTTCCAGTTGGCCGAAGATACCGGCGTAAGCCTCGAGATAAATCACCGCCATCGTTTTTTTATCAAGTAGAGGATCCGCTGGTTTATAAATTGCAGCGATCTCTGAAGCCCCTAACTCTCAACGTATCAGATCTCGGTTAGGTGCCGAGCTCTAGTGCAACTCTTAGAGGCGAGCAGTCCGTCGTCCAGCGCTCGGACATCGTAAAAGGAGCGGACGCTCGCCCGGAAACAGCGCAGAGGGTATTAAATACTAGCAAAGTACTTTAGCTAGTTCCTTAGCTAAGCTAGCTAAGCTCACTACCCGGTGGCATCATCCTGAGGCTGGAGCCGTGTTGACGTCCGGAGCCCGCAAACCTGAGCGCCGACTCCGAGTTCGGTTAGGCAAACCTAACCGAACCGAGGAGGAGGAGCCAGATTCTCCCTCTATAAAGACTTCAAGGTGCTGAGACCTACGTTTTTGCGTCATCCAAATCAGGCGGGTTGGGGAGACCCTCCGATCCAAGTCGTCCGATAATCTCTGGAAGAGTGCGTTGGGAAGGACGCTCGCGTCGCAGGATCCGACCGCAGCGGCTATTATCTCTGAATTATTGGATGTTGTAGCAGCCGTGATCATCCAAGGGAAATAGGGCGAGCGAAGTAATCTGGGATCTAAATAGCAAACACTTCCATGGAATCAGCGGGGCTTCTTCCCGGCGCGCGGTTCGGTCTCGATTTGGATGCGAGCCAAAAAGCTCGCAACAAAAGAAGTTGACGTACCGGCTCAGTCTACGAGCAGGGGAGCAACAATCAAGTCCGAAGATTGAAGGGACCGGCGCTCCACGAACGGAACAATGGAATTAAATAATAGCCGACAGTTCATCGCTCTAATCTTGTACAGAAGCGATTAGTGTATTGAAGATCAGTCCGCGAGCTCTAGAATACATTCTCTGCATTCTTGTCCGCTCGAAAATATCAGGACGGAGATTGGCGCTCTCGCTCGGAGCCCTTCGCATTTTTCTCGCTGAATATGTGAAAGACGGGAGCGTTCTCGGAACTATCACGCACCGCAGCGTGTGATTGGTCGTTTTGCTCGCCCGGACGCCAAAATTGTGAGTTGCTGACGGTATGGTTGCTCGGGACGTCTCGACGCCTCGGAGCAGCGCGTTGTCTTGCCCGAATAGAACAGTTGAGTTTATGCAACGGGGTCGCCCCGCAGCGTGTTAGCATTCAACAGTGCGTACGATCGCTCATGTCGTACCGCCCATGCGATTTCCATTAGAAGCGAGAGGAATAGCTTTTCCTTCGTCTGCTTAGCCGGACGGCTAGCTGCTCGACTGCAGAGCTTACGTGTTCCCCGTCGGGCCGTCTTCTTCCGTCTCTAGCGCCAGTTCTCTACCGCAGGATGATGGACTGTTCCGTTCGAGTTTCGCGCATGCACGTTCCGTTGCTAATGATAAACGTGGGTAGTACGTTCCGGTCATTCTCGTGTGTGGGGCTAACTCTCGAAACGCAAGTCTTCCTATCTCAGTGACTCCTCTCTTCTCCGCGGGGCTTGATGTGAACTTCTCATCCCTCTCGGAGTTGAATTCAAATCCGGAGTGCACCGCCTGTCTGTGAGGGACGGGTTTTGGTTTCAGAAGCGAGGAGACCAAGGGATTGGCGAAACTTGCAGAGCTGTCATATGCGAGTCGCGAGTCCCAATGTATTGGAACGACCGCCTTGCTCAGCCGACGACGGAAGATGGATTCGGAAAACTTGCAAAAGATACGGTGGCGATGCCTCTTCGGAGAGCTGCGAGATTCTGAGCCGCAACCGCTAGTGATTCCTCTCGGAGCGCTTCCATCGAGCTACCCCGGAGCGGTACATTGAATACTTCCCGGATTAATTCCACTAATAATAATCATCGACCATCTAATCACTCTCTGTACGGAACTCTCGTCCTTGATGTCGTCAAGAACGTCGCTGAGCTCCCCGACGATTTCTGGAGGACAATCCCCGAGAAAACTTTCGTTCAATTATTGGCTTTCGGGGAGAGTGCATTTATCACAGCTCGATCAATAGGTGGCGATGTTCATAGATCTTTAAATATACCGCCATCGTGGAGAACCCACGCAGAGCCGCTTCTCGTCTCTGTGTTTCGAGGAGATCAATAAATGACAGGCAGTTCCGTTAAGACGGTCTCAGAGTGTGTTCCGTTTGGTAATTCATCCTTCAGTCAGAACATCCAAAACATGGCGCAGTCTGAACAGGAGATGCAAACAAGAGGCCGAGGAGTTCGGCCAACTGCTATGAATGTGCTGAGTGGCGAAGACAACTACGAAAGGTGGCAGACTTTCCGGGAAGCATACAATGACTACGCACGATGGGAGGGAGTGTATGCCATGGAACCGGAATTGCAACTATCGAACTTCCGTCAGTGCTTCGGTGAAGCCAATCGGGCCCTCCTGAGACATCTCGGACTCGAGGCCATGGTGAGCGGTGACAGAGCAAACCCCAACGGCAAGGAGCCGTGCACAACCGTGAAGAATTTCGTCGCCGCGCTGGAAACAAGATTTGGGAAAAAGGACAACCTTCTCTATAAACGGTACCTATTCCACAAAGCCGTGCAGAAGGATACAGAGAAGATATCGGACTTCGCGGATAGGCTCAGAGGACTAGCCAGGAACTGTAGATACAATGATCTACGGGAAGAAATGGTGAGAGATCGATTAGTGATCGGTACACGGATCCAGAAAGCCAGGGAGGCGATTTTCAAAGAAAACAACGACCTGACGCTTGAGAACGCGCTAGACTTGATGAGAAGACATGAGGATAACGAAGGAGCCTTGGCAGACATCAAAGACAATCGGGAAAGCGTGATGTCTGGAAGCCAAGAGATCAACGCAGTGTCATTCCGAAACTCTAGAAAAGACCGTTCAGGAGAACCAATACGGGCAGGACGAATGCTTGCTCGTTTTGTGGCAGTAGGCACCAGCCGCGGAAGTGTCCTGCGTACGGATACCGCTGCGGGAAATGTGGAAAAAACAACCATTTCGATGCGTGCTGTCTAACAGGCGAGCAAACCCGTGTTGTCGAGACTTTGGAAGAAGGAGACGATTGGTGTGAAGACATGTTCATGGCCGGGACAACAGATCGTGTCAAGCGAAAATTCTTCACAAAGCTGCAGCTCGAAGACAAGACGTATCTGAGAGGCCAAATCGACACGGGAGCGACTTGCAACGCAATGAGTTGGAAAGATTACTCAGATCTAAAGAAAAAGGGAGTCGTCAGCGATATAGACAAAAAGAGACGCAAACCATTGAAAATGTATGACAATCACGTCACAATGTCCTTGGGAGTGTGCAGATTACCATGCTCTGTGAATGGGCGAAGTTTTTCGCTACCGTTCCAGGTGATGAATCACGGAGTCGAAATTCTCATTTCGGGCTACCATGCCAAGAAAATAGGACTTAATACAGTTCGATCAATCAGTCGAAGCTGTTTATCAGATCCGGGGAGAGGACTCAACGTCGTCGGGAGGTGGAAAAGCTCTGCTGGACACTTATGCCGACATATTCGAAGGTCTTGGAGAATTCGGCGACCCGGTGAAGCTTCAAGTTGATCCACTCTATGAGCCCAGACAGCAACCTCCTAGAAGGATCGCAATTGCTCTCCTGGAAAAGGTTACCAGGAAAATTGAGCAGCTGGTGAAGGCGGGAATCATACAGAAGGTTACCCACCCGACACCATGGATAAGCAATCTCGTGGCAGTACCGAAGAACGATGACGTGAGACTGACTCTGGATCCAACATTCCTGAACAGAGCTTTGAGAAGACCGAAATTTCCCATGCCGACTTTACAAGATCAATTACCGCATTTCAAGAACGCTCGATTCTTCACAATCGTAGACGCGAAAGATGGATTCTACCAAATGAGGCTGACTCCAGAGTCTCAAGATCTCACCACATTCTGGGGCCCGAAAGGGAGATACAGATATATTCGCGTTCCGCAAGGAATTTCCAGCGCCCCCGAAGAATATCAAAGACGTCAAATGGAAGCGTACGAAGGACTCGATGGAGTGATGGTCATCGCAGATGATACCATCATAATGGGATATGGCAATACAGACGAAGAGGCCGGAAAATCATGACAAGAACGTTAAAGCGCTCTTTGAGAGAATACGGCAAGTAGGTCTGAAACTCAACAAGAAGAAGATCCAGTGGAAAAAGCAAGAGGTCAAGTATATGGGACACTTGATTTCCAGAGATGGTGTGAGACCAGATCCAGGGAAAGTTGAAGCGATACGAGACATGAAGGCACCGGACAATCCTAAGGCGGTTCTAAAGGTTTTTGGGTATGGTAAACTATCATATCCAATTTTTGCCACATATC